>NC_135353.1:173068470-173273470 GCF_023851605.1 Tamandua tetradactyla | reverse complement strand
TGCAGGTATAACAAATAGCCACAAATGTACTGACGTAAAATAACACAAATTTATTCTCCCAGGGCTCTCTACGTCAAAAGTCCAAAAATGGGTCTCACTGGGCCAAAGTCATGGCATTGGCATGGACGATTCCTGCTGGAATTTCTTGGGGAGAATCTGGTTCCTTGCCATTTTCTGTTTCCAGAGCACCCGCTTTCCTTGGTTTGGGGCCCCTTCTTTGAGTCACTCTAAGATCTTTCTCCCATTGTTACACATTCTTGCCGATCTGACCTCCTGCCTCTCTCTTCTCCACTTTAGGAGATTCGTGATTGCATCGGGCTCCCATAAATAAGCCAGAATCATCTCCCGCCTCTAGATTCTTAATTTAATCACATCTTCCAAGTTGTCTTTTCCATGTGAGGCAGCGTATTCTCAGATTCTGGGCATCCATCTGGGGCAGACACCTTTTGTCTCTGGATTTACCTTTGAGGCTGTACCTTGTGGGGCTGCCAGCTCGCCTCTGGGTGGCATTCGGGCAACCTTGATTTCCTCAACAACTCACAGCTTTCGGGTTAGGAAACGCTGGTTTGTATGTTCTGAGCATCCATTGTCTCCCTAACTTTTCCTGCGGAGTCTCCAGAAGAATCCTAGGAGGTCAGCAAGAGTCCTTCTTATACTCTTGGAAAAGGGAGCTGAGTGCCCGGTGGAGCGAATGCTTGGTCTCAATTCTGCAACCCTCCCTAGCATCATCCTGCAACCACATCCTTTTGTGGTGGGAGAAGTCTGTTTGACTTTGGCTGTGCCCAGGCCTTCCTTTGACTTTGGCCAAGAGGACGTTGTGATATGCAGTGTGCTCGATTGGTGACATCTCCAGTGTCATGACAAGAGCTTTTTCCCCAGTAAGGAACTGCTCCAAAGCAGATGATGGGTAAGGAATATGCAAAGCAGCCCAACTCACTGGATATCTTGCCTCCAAAATTAGCGTATCTGTCCCCACAATCCACAGACTCAAGGGTGCAAAGCCAAGGCTCTCAGTGGTCAGTCTGTGTATTGGGGATGCTTGTTATGCAGTGTTACTGTGGCAAGAGCTGACTGATGTAGCAAATGATGGTTCTGAGCTCTGTGACTCGCCAGGGTTGGAGAGGACTCACATTGGTCTGTTTCCAAAACTTGGACCCAAGTAGCTTCAGAATCAAAACAGGATGCTTTTCAAAGGTAGGTTCAAAAAAAGAATCACACACATGCACATAGAATTGAAAAAATAACTAATTATTAAAAATGTATCCTTCTCAATCACATTCAGACGGAAACACTTTTCTAAAGTGATGACTGGTTTCTCCTCGATTTGATGGGAAAAGAAAATAAAATCATTCACAGTGTTAAAATGAAGAAATGTGGGACAACTTTTCTTTTGCCACGAATATATGAGAAATCAGAATGGACTCTTTGCTGGGTGATGACATGCATGCTAACAGGGGATCCGCAGGGGGTACACTGCTTCCCCTCCACCCTATGAGCTCTTGTGCTAAATCCTCTCTTCACCCCTCGAGCTGAGCTTCCCGTTTTTGCCCTGTGCTGGTGCACATTTTCTCTCCAGTTCCCGTGCATGAGGGAGGGCAGAGCAGCAGACAGAGAATATTTTGATTAACTCCCATGGGATAAGGACTTCCTCGCCCTGTGCCCATGTGTGTATCTCACCAACCCGAGAAGCGCCACTTTAGCATTCTGAGGCCGTGGAAACAAAGTATCACAACCATAGAAGGAGACAAGTCTATTTCCTCACAGTTGTGGAGGCTCGAAGTTAGCAATTAGTATCGCTGGGATGAGCTCACGGTTTGCAGAAACTCTAGGAGAGAATCCCAGCTCCTGGTGGCCCCAAGTGTTCCTTGAATTGTAGCTGCAGTAAACAGGCTGGGAGTCTTTCTCTGCTCCATCCTCATGTCATCCCCTCTGTGTGTGGTCCACCTCCCACTGCCTCACTTTATAAGGATACACTTAGGGCCAGTGCAGATAATCCAGGACCATCTTCGGATCTCGAGATCCTAAACTTTATTACATCCACTGTACTGGTTTTGCTAAAGCTGCTGGAATGCAATGCATCAGAAATGGAACAGCATTTCATAGAGGGAATTTATGAAGTTCTAAGGCTGTGAAAATGTACAAATTAAGGCACCCACAAGAGGCTACCTTCCCTCCACAAAGGCTGATGCCATCTGGACACCTCTGTCAGCTGAGAAGTCACGTGACTGGCATCTGCTGGTCCCTTGCTCCTGGGCTCTGTTGCTTTCAGCCTCTGTTCCTGTGGGGATTCCTCACTTCTCCAGGGCTGCCTTTCATCTCTCGGCTTCTCTTAGCTCTCTCCAGGGTCTGGCCTCCTCAACATCTCATCTCTAATCAAGACCCACCTTGAATGGAAAGGAATCACGTCTCCATCTCATCAAAAGTTTATGCTCCCAACTGGATGTGTCGCATCGCCACAGAAACAATCCAATCAATGTTTCCACCTTAAACAACAGGCCTGCATCTCCAGGAAAGTATCAGAATTAAAACATGCCTTTTCTGGGGGGCACAGAATAATTTCACACCTGCACATCTATGAAGACCACGTTTTTCCCATAGAAAAAAAAAATTCAGAGATGACACACGTTCATGCACAAATGCACATTGACACACCTGCTTAGTTATGAAAAAATAGAACAACCCATTTTCAGAAACCCCGAGATGCAAAGTGCCATCCACAAGATGCAAGAAAACTGGCCTGGGGCTTTGCAATCACAACCCGGTTGACGGACGACGTAAGTTCTTTATGGGATGGAAAGCCTCTGGAGACAGATGGAAATTCTCCAGCTCTGAAGTTACAGCCCCACAGTTCAAAGACAGATCATGCCTTATTTTATGTTTTTATTAACAAGGTCCCCAGGAGAAGCTCACAGCAGGACTCCGGAGTCGATGCTCAATCTTTTAACAGTGGGTACAGCTCTGGGTTGGGAATGAATCTTTCTGCATTTAAGAGGAGGGTGTGGCTTTGAGAAGGATGAGACCAGCTCATAGCCGACAGAAAATGCTCCTGCGTCCAAAATACTGAACCACCGGGGAGCTCTGCTGTAACGAGACCAGCTCTCCTGGGATGAAAGATACAAGCCATGGCAGATGCCTGCAGAGTTCTGAGAACTCACCAAAATGGGGCAAATGCAATTCCCATCCATCAAACCTGACTTTAAATGCACGGGAAGGAGCTTAGCATTTGCAACAGTTCTGGAATGGATTCTTTAATGGACCACTCTGTCCTCTGGTGAATAGGCTCTCCAAAGAGCCACCCCTGTGTCTGCCCAGCTGGACAGCTCTGGACATGTCTCAGCTGGACTTTTCTAGAAGCCATCGCTGTTCAGATGCTGCTGTGTGAATATTTTCTTCATGGTTTGCAAATGCTAAGAGAGCTCTGTCAGCTTCCAAGTTAGGATGTAGTGGAGATTTCTCTTCTGGCCTCCAGGGTTAAGGGAGGTTCTCCAGATTTCATGAACCTGGCAAGGTGAAGGAGGGGTGCTTTGAGTGGAGGAGAAGCAGAAGGGGGTACGAGCACAACCATTCCCTCTCCAAGCCCCAGGCAATCACCAGTCTGCTTTCAGACACTCTCTGGATTTGCCTCTGGATATTTCCTACCAGTAGAATCTTAAGTACATATCTCATCTTGTCTGCTTCTTGCATTTAGCATCGTGTTTTCGGGGTGCATCTTCATGGCGTCAGTGCTTCATTCTTTTCCACTTGTTTGATTTTAAGACATATTTTATTGTGAAATGTATGCACCAAGCAAAGAAAGAAAGAAGCAATAATTTTCAAAGCACACTCGGACAAGTAGTCACAGAAAAGATTTCAGAGTTTGTCATGGGCTACCATTCCATCATCTCAGATTTTTCCTTCTAGCTGCTCCTAAACATGAGAGGCCAGCAGCAATTTCAGTATGATGATTCGTTTTGTTAAATTCTATTTTCTCTGTTATACCTCTTCCTTCTCCTTTGATCTTTCTCCCAACCTATAGGGATCTTTGGATATGCCCATTCTGACTTTTTCATGTTGACAAGGGGTGTCCACACTAAAGGATAAGGGGGATGAAATTAATTGACAGTCCTAGAGAGGCTGGTCCCTCTAAGCTTCAGGATTTATCTGCCAAAGGGATCCTCTGGAAATTAAAGGTTCTAGGAATGCAAACTTTGTGCATGAAACTTTGATAAAGTCTCAGTTCAAGCTTTGGGTGTCCTTACAAGTCCACAGGAGTGATATTGGTTGGGGTTTAGCAAACTATGGCAATTAGTACTGCCTAACTGATGCTTGCATTAGGGCAGCCTCCAGAGTAGCCTCTCAATTTGAACTCTCTCAGCCACTGATACCTTGTTTGTTACACTTCTTTTCCTCCTTTTGGTCAGGATGGCGTTATTGATCCCACAGTGCCAAGGCTGGACTCATCCCTGGGAGTCCTCTCTCACACCCACCCCTGGATGTCATGTCCCACGTAGCGGGGAGGGAAATGATCTTATTTGCAGAGTTGGGCTGATAGAGAGCGAGGCCACATCTGAGCAACAAAAGAGGCTTCCTAGAAGCAACGGGTATGCTTTAATTTTGATACATACTACTTTAAAGACCCAATGACCTGAAACCACTATATTGTATATTTTCAACAGGAGACGCGAGGAGAAGTTGGGTTCAGGTGTCAACGTGGGCAGCGATGGTGCCCAGTTGTTTGGCTGCTGTGGACTTAAATCATTAGCCCGTAAACTTCATCTGTGGCTGATGACATCTCAGGTTGGCTCAGGGAGACCTTCCACGATGAGTGACATTTAATTTAATCAGTTTTGGAGGCTTTAAAGGAGAGGTCCGAAGAGAGCGGAGCTCATCACAGCTGAGCTCAGACCTCAGAGCAGATGCACACCCAGACATTTGGAGATGTGGAAAGGAAATGTCCCAGGGAAAGCTGTTTGAAGCCAGAAGCCAGGAGAGAAGGGCAGCAGAAATCTCCGTGTGCCTTTCCAAATGAATAACTTTGTAGCTAAATAAATCCCCTTTATAAAAGGCAGTCCAATATGGTGTACTGCATTCCAGCAGCCTTCGCAAACGAAAACAGGCAAATGAGCTGAATCTTGCTCATTTCTTTCCCCCTGCATTTTGGTTTTTACTCACCGGCAAAATCGGAAAGGAACAGAAAGCTTCTTCTTTGTCCCTCTTGAGCAGAAGGACAGGGTGTTGTGTCTTTGAGGGATTGGCTTTTTTTGTTCTAGGGGAACATGTGGAGGCTGTGTCTACAGTTTCTACCCACTTTGGGGTACTTCTCCAAGGCCCTGGGAGCTTGCCAGCCTCACCCCAGACTGGCCGGATCAGAGATGCACGGGTGGACTCTGTATTTTGGCAGGTTGTCCCGACATCTCCCAGGCAGGTTCAGGCTTGAGGCCCACCAGGTTTGGGAGAAAGGAGTTGGTGGGGGGACTGAATTGGGGTACGCTGGTTCTCAGCCTCGGAGCTGGGGATCCCTGGGGCTGGGATGGGGAGGGGGTCGTTGATGCCTGCCGCAGGCTCCCAGCACTCCAAGGTGAGAAGATAGGATGGGGCAGACCAGGGCAGCAGGTTGGGGTCTCCTGGGCAGAAGCAGCCCCCAGAATGGAGCACCCACAGCCTCGTGTGTTGAGAGAAAAGAAGGAGAGGGCTGAGGGCAACCGAGACCCCTCCTCTGGTTTCTTGGGACCACAGGAGCCTCCCCTTCAGGAACCATCCACTCCAGTGCCTGGAGAGAGGCAGCGTGATGTAGGATCTCAGCCGTAGGGACATTTGGGGCTGTAAAATGGGCAGGGTACGGGGTTGATCGCCATGCTTGGTCTCCAACCATGCGATGCCAGGAGACTCTCCCTCAGGTGTCCAGGTGTGGCAACGAAAATTTGTTTGCAGTTATAGCCGGGTGCCCCCTGGGCAAGGACCAAGAGCAAACCACTGTCATAGATACATATTTTATATATATAATACGGATTATTACACATTATACATGATAGATACATTTTATTCTAATGGATACATACAATAGACAGAAAGAGAGAGACACATAATAGATGATATGTAGACAGATAGGTGATGGATACATAGATAGATGAACACACGGGATGGATGGATAGATGGATGGGTGGGTGGATGGACAGACAGACAGACAAATTGGTCTCTCAAACTATGGCAAGGTTTCTCAGCTTGGCACACATGCCGATTGGGGTGGACAATTCTCTGTGATGGGGTGGATCATGCCGGATGTTTACATCACAAATCAACCCGAGGATTTGCATGCACACGTGGAAACACTGGACTCACACATGCGTAGAACAGGTGTTAAAACCCTTCCTGTGTCGTCTGGGACACCATGAAGGTGGGTGACCGGCTTCCATCATCGGCAGAAGACCTGGGGCGTCTTGCGAATGACAAAGCATGTGCTCTGCATTTCCTGCTTGTCGGATGCTCGGAGCAGGTTCTGAAACAAAGCACCTGAGAAATTAGTTATCATAGGGTTGTGCTGCCTTGGGGGTGGGGGTGGGTCTGGGGGGCTCCTTCCCGCCTCCTCCAGTTCCAGGGCCCCAGGCGTCCCTTGGCTTGTGGCTGTGTCACCCCAAGCTCTGTCTCTGCCTTCCCACGGCCGCCTCCTCCTCTCTGCCTTTCTGCTTCCTTTCTCTTATAAAGGTGGCGTTTGTCTGGGATTAAACTAAGCACACACTCTGACCCAGCAGGGCCTCCTCTGAAGTGAATTACATCTGCAATGACCGTATTTCCAGATCAGGTCACTTTCACACGAGGTGAAGATTTTTGGGTTCCACAGTTACTTGCAGCTCGAGTTCTTTATCTCATTTGCCTTCGACTGTGTCTCCAAAACCATAGGGGTTGGAGGATGTTTTAGTGTGTTCGGACACCCTCATCTGTTGAAATGGGTGTCCACATAAAAGTCATTGAAAAGGATTTTGATTTTTCGGAAAATTCTATTATATTTAAAATGCCTCACAAGTTTAACGAAGCAGCAGCGGGCGGCAGCTGTTATCCTCATCTAAGACCAAAACATCATAAAAGAAACAATAACATTGTCAATACAGAAACACAAAATCTGACGGGTGGTGTTTCTTTAGGGTAAAAGTTTTAAGATAAATTTCGAAGGGTGAATTGTCTCGCTTGAGGCAAATTCATTTATAATGGAAAATCACCAAAAACAAAAAACACAAAAAAAACAGCAAAGCATAGCTCTTTGGGGTTTAAAAGAAAAGCACTATTCTTTGAAAAGACTGTCACAGCAAACTAAACCCTCCAACATTTTGGTTCTCTGACTGCATACGTGTCCACGAGGGGACAAGAAAGGGAGCCAAACCGAACAATTTCTAGAAGAAATCTTTCAGCCGCCTGGGCCATTAAAATTCCTGGTGGACGGTCTCCTCGGAGCTTCGGTTTGTGCAGCGTAGAACTGGTTTGTGTCCATGGAATGAATCCACAGATAACCCACATCTGATCATTAGTAACTTTTCACAGTCATTCCTGAGATACATTGTATCTCTCTTATCTCCTGCATAACTCTGCTGTCTATAGGACAACAGTATGTAAATGTATCATTGACACCACAGTAGTAAGCCACACGGAAGGCATGCCACCGTTTCTGTAAAAACTTTTGCATCCCTGGAGGTGGGTGTACCCATTGGATTTGGTATATCCATGAAACTGGAATGAGCCCAGGGGGAATCTGAGCATGTTCCAACTGGGACAGAGCCCAGCGGGGATGATTTATCTCTGCCACACGGGGCATCGGCCGAGGTGGTCCATAGAGGCTGGAGAACCAGTTCCGAGAAGGCATCTGCTCGTGCCCCATAGCCCAAAGTTGTTAACTTGCACCTGAGCTGCAGGTATCGGCTGAGAAACTATCAGGGTGTCTCCCTGTGACTCAGGCTTCGAGGCTACAGGTGGCTGGAGGCAGGTGGACCTAAGGCGACTGGGCGAAGCTGTGAGCTCAACACCTTGTGAGATATGCCCAAATGGCCGGTGCTGTGGTCAGATGATCTCTGAATCACTTGTCCTTGCCCTTATTTGCACTGATAGACTGAGTATGCAGGGCAGAGTGGTTTCATATTTCATGAAAAATGAGCTTTCTGAAAGAAATAGATACAATTCTTCAATATGTTGGGCATGAGGTCCCCAAGATTCAATTCAAGTCACGGATGGCAAACAACTGTCTTGCATTCCACTGCCATGGATGGGTAGAATCTTCCAATGTTTGTGTTAAGAAGGATGCTGAGGAAGAGTTCCTGGTTTAGAGAGACAGATTTGAGCTCCCTCCAAAGCCCTCCTCCTGTAGGGTCTGTGCATCCTCTTCTTTACCTCACAGCCCTCTGGGTTCAAAATGACCACACACGTGTTGGATCCTGCTCAGTGAGTGTGTGCCCTGTCTCTGCCTTTTTTTTTTTCTCTCTGCCTTATGCCTCCTTCTCTCTTTGACTCTCCATGCTGCTGGAAACTGTCTGGCTTTGTAGAAGAAAAAAATATGCTTTGGATGGGCCTCTGCCCTCCACAATTATCAGTTCCTTGGTTTATACACCTTGCCTCTCCCACACCCATTTTATTTCTTATTCCTCAAAATTGCCACAAAATAGCCTCTGAAAGCAGAGATCAGGTAGTTGTACACATTTCGTTGTCTCAGCTAAGGTGAAGGGTTTTTGTGTCTAGCTTGTGTCAGAACACAAGATGAGCTTAACATTTTCTAGACTAACGACGTGAATTGTGCAGTTACACAAGCCACAGACTGGAGTAGCTGAAAGCTTGTCGTACTTGCGTGGACATTGAGACTGAATATTTCAAAGTTCTTTTGTGTTTCATGAACAATGAGTTTTCTGAAAGAAATATATATTTGAAGATTTGGGCATGAAATCCCCAAGGTTCAATTCAAGTCAGGGATAGGGGACAATTTTCTTGCATTCTGTTGCAATGGATGGGTAGAAGCTTTCTGTGTTTGTGTTAAGAAGGATGCTGAGGAAGAGTTCCTGGCTTTGATTTCTCTTGCATATTCATTACAGTACAGTAGTGTCACGAGATAATGACTTAATGATAAACAGGAGCCCTATATCCTATTTTTGGCTGCTCTGGATGCCTCTAAATATAAGTTTGGGATGGAATTTGAAACACTCAAATATCCTGTATTATTCAGGGAAGATTGATTATTGTTTGAGTCACTCGGATCATTAAAATGGGGGTCAGCCAGCTACAGCCTTCAGCCAAATTCAGCAAGCTGCCTGTTTTATTGTGCACAGCCATGCCTGCCTGCTTACATATTGTCTACAGCGGATTTCACACTACATAGGCAGAGCTGAGTAGTTGTGACAGACACCCTATGGTCTGAAAAGCCAAAAATACTTTCTGACCCCTTATAGAAGAAGTTTGCCAATCCTGCACTAAATGATGAGTGAAACACATTTTGCTTGCATTTTCAGTCGAAGGTTCTTGTGCAGCTATTGTAAAGTTTTCCATATCCAAGTGCAGCTGCATCAGATTAATTGCTTTGAGATGATTATTAAGTCCAAGAAGTACAGGAAAGTATTTTAATGGGTAACTGTGATAATAATGAGCTCCAGAAAATAAAATGGAAACTTGCATTTGGGGGGGGAAGTTCTGTTTGACTCAGTCAGGGACGTCCGTATGTGCAGGGAGGGGAGGGGTATATAGAAGTGGAGAAAGGATATTGGATTTGGGGAGGGGGTCTCAGAAGTAGGAGAGGGAATACAAGTGGGGGAAGGGCACAGGGTTGGGAATTATGAGTGAGAGGGAGAGTGGAGGAGACAGACATAGCAAAGCAGGGAAATGTAGAACGTTTCTGAAAACCTAGGAAGAACTCTGCCAGGCAAAATAACTGAAACCTTAGAAACTTACCTGGGTCTGAGACTTGGGGTCTGGACTGAGTTGTGCACACAGGATGGAGGGGGTTGGAGAGAAAGTGTTTCCTTTTCACCAAAACCAAATCCCCTAGAAATGGAGCCAGGTGGGATGCGTGAGTCCAGGTGAGTTGGCCCAGGTGAGCTGGAGACAGGTGTGACTTCCCTAGGCTTGGATGCGCTTATCAAACGTCCCAGCAGGGGGAGCTCGTGCCCTACTGGTCTCTTCAACCTGCGCGTCAAACTTGGCTCTCTCGAAATGTATCATCGACAAAGGGCTTATTTTGTGAAAACAGATGTTGCCTTAATGAGACCATTTTGCCAGTCCTCCATCTCTTTTAAAATGTCTATCCATTCACTGTTCAAAATTTACACGTTTGCCAAAATGACACTTCCATTCCTCACCCTGTGCCTCTAATTACCTGGTCACAGAGCTTGCTGTTTCCAGTAGGATTTTCATATGCGACAATTTGCAGAGAATTTGTTAGGTGAGGTTGGGTCTTGGCTATGGGCATATGTATCATATAGATCAGCAATACATATCATCAATATGGCTATA
Organism: Tamandua tetradactyla; assembly: GCF_023851605.1. Classification (NCBI taxonomy): domain Eukaryota; kingdom Metazoa; phylum Chordata; class Mammalia; order Pilosa; family Myrmecophagidae; genus Tamandua; species Tamandua tetradactyla. The sequence continues at coordinate 173,263,015 of NC_135353.1, read as the reverse complement.
GGAATATATATCATAATTCAGTAATACATATAATAAATGTGTATTTTATGAATCTTTACTCTAATAAGTCTGAGCAATTCCAGGTTATGTGGGACTCTTTAGAAGGCCCCCCAGATGCCCCTCACTTCTATCATTTCCCAGATTCATTAGGCCAAAGAGCCCCTTTTGCACAGACCACCTTGGAATAATTGCTCTCCAAATGTCCCATTGGAAAGCATTGCATGTGCCAATGAAAAGGGTTAACTTAAGGTTGCATATTTGGAATGTTCCATGCAAGAGACCATTCTCCTAAAAACGGGTTGTTTCAAGTTGCATCCTTTAAAGAGTTACATTTCAGCTGATGGGAAAATTCGCTGGGCAGGACTGTTTCCCATAACGATGGGGAAAGCAACGATGCTTTGGGATTTCAGAGTGAGATTTGTTCTCGACTGGATATTGCGTCCGTCTCACAGTCTCAGAGTCTTCGGGGTTTCGACTCTCAGCTGTCCCAAGTCGGCACAGATAATTGGGAGCTGAGTGTTTCCCAAGCAGCAATGGTTATTTACCTGTTTTCTTCCACATGTGGTATAAACAGTAAGAATTGTCTTCAAATCCTGCTTTTCCTAACCAATATCACTAGAAAGCAGAAGCTCAAACAAGACTGATGTGACTGGTACGCACAGAACACAGACCTTCCCTTGTTTTCTGCCAGGATCTAAGGATTTCTCTTTTTGGCTTTCTCTAACTCGAATGCAATTTTACTTTACTGATAATTTTCCTGGGGGCATATCAGAAAACAAAGCTGAGCCTGGTTCTAAGACTCGGGGTCCAGGATTTGCAGAGGATGCTGCTTCGACCTTAGAATGGAGATAGATGAACCCATTTCATTTTTGGGGGTGACCTTTTCATGTGGCTATTTTTTTTTTGAGTCCCTTTATTTTTTGTAGCCCCTGGATGTGAGGCTGACACGGAAAGGGGCATTGCACGTGGGACCAAGTTAAGACCCATGAGATGGAAATGTTCCTGCTTGTCCAGGAGAGAAGACAGTGTCATCACATGGACCCTAATTGTATCACAGACTCTAGGGATGGGGGTGGAGGGGCATCGACGGAGCTCAAATGGGGTTCTTGGAAATCTGAGCTGTCATCTCAGGAACCCACGGCCAGTGCATTTGGTGCTGAAGGAATTCATAGTCGTGGTGGAGATGACACCTTTGGGTTCTCACTCACGCTGTGACGGTCAGCTTTATACACCCACTTGGCTGGCCCGGATGAGATCCAACAGAACCCTTGTTTCGGCGTGGCCTGGGAGGGATCGTGTATGCACTGATCGGCTGTGGTCAGCCAACTTGGGGTGAAGGAGAGCCCCCTTTGTCACGGGCGGGTTCATGCGTCCACCTGGCCAGGTGGTGGTGCCCATTTGTCTGGTTGGGCAAAGCACTGACCTGTCAGTTGTTGTGAGGACAGTTCATAGAATTAAATCATGATCACGTTGGCTGCATCCACTGCTGACTGCATTTGTAATAGGCTAAGGGCATGTCTTCTGCAATGAGTGATGCTCAATCTAATCACTGGAAGCCTTTTAAGAAGGATTCAGAAGAGACAAGCTCTCTTCCTACTTTAGCCAGCCTCTCCTGAGAGTTCATCGAGGACCCTCCTTGGAGCTGCCAGCTTGCAGTCTGCCCTCCAGACCTTGGACTCTTACATCTCCATGGTTGTCCAACCAGCCTCTCCTGAGAGTTCACTGAGGACCTTCCTTGGCTCTGCCAGCTTGTGGCGTGCCCTCCAGACCTTGGACTCTTGCATCTCCATGGTTGTCCAACCAGCCTCTCCTGAGAGTTCACGGAGGACCTTCCTTGGAGCTGCCAGCTTGTGTCCTGCCGTCCAGACCTTGGAGTCTTACATCCCCATGGTTGCACGAGACACTTTGTAAATTTTATATCTACGGACATCTCCTGCTGAGTCTGTTTCTCTAGAGAACCCTAACTCATATGGCCTGCATCCAGCATTCTATCGGCACTGAATGGGGGTGTCCCAGAGACAGAAACCCCACCTGTGACCTGGCCTGAATGTCATCTGTCCTTTCCTGATTTTCCCTCTGTTTCAAAAGCACTGGCTCCTATCACAAAGTAACGATCCCTTGAAATAAATCTCTTTCTATGCCTGCGTGTGTTTAACATGGCGCTGGCTGTACTTCTCCAGTAGAGCCCAGACTGACTGCCAAAGGAAAGACTGCACTGGACAAAGTCCAGTCAAGATGCCCCGATGCAGGGACTGCAGTGACAGGGAGAGAGAAGAGGGCCCCAGCGGCGAGCAGACAGAGGGCAGCCACGTTTCTGAGGGCTGGGAGCAGGTTAAGCGGGAACGAGCATCGTACGGGGGCAGCGGTTTGATTTCCTGAGGTTGCAGTTAGGGTGCTTTGTCCACTCGGAAATGGTGGGGGGTTTGCAGAGATTGCTTTTCGGGCAGCTTGGCTCCAAGTGTTTTCCTTGGTGGTCACTGGGCTGCCTGGAGGCTGTTAGAGCTGGGAGGTGAGGAAAGAGAAAAGAACCTACCTGGTTAGATGCCTCTCAGGTGCCAGGGAGGGGACGGGCCTCAGTCAGGAGACATTGTCTAACACTTGGTCAAGTGGAAGGGACGCTAAGGACGGTTTGGTCATGATATATTCAGCTTCGGCCACCATGCAAATCTTTAAGGTCAGAGCCTCCAGGGTGGAAGGAAGCTCAAAGGGTGGGATTGGTTCTAGGGATTAGCTCATTTTTTAATTTTAGACAAGGGTGTGTTTAGTATCATCTCTGGCTTGGTTGCTTGCTGAGAGTAGAGGTCCACGGGCATCTTTTTCCATCATGGGGCAGATGTCCCCTTTGTCCTATTCTGGACCCAGCATCATCAACGGAGGGCTTATTTTGTGAAAACAGATGTTGCCTTAATGAGACCATTTTGCCATGTCCCCCCCCCCCCCCCCCCGGCTGTGAGTCCCCGTCCCCCCGCATTTGCCACCCTGGTTCTGACTACTTCCCAGGCGGGGATGGGGTGTCGGTCAATGTGCGTTGCCCAGATTTAGGCTTCTGGGGTTTCTCAGTTTGGCTCGAGGAGAAAGACTCTTCCCTTCCATAAGGTTCTCTCCTAAGGCGTCCCCGTCTGTGAGTCCTGAGAGAGGGTCATGCGTTGTACATGGAAAGAGTAAGAGATTTATGGGGATGGGCAGCAGCCGAGGATGGAGATGCAGATTTGGGTGCAACTCAGAGTCCCAGGAAGTCTTTGTGTGGTTTGGAGAATGTCCCCTAGGTTCTGGCCTCACGCCTCGTATCCTGGATGTCCAAGGGTGGCGTTGACTTCCCTGGGCATTGCGGTGCAACGAGACGATGGATGTGAGAGGCGCGAGCTGGGCCCTGGAGTACAGTGGGTGTCCCATCAGTTTTAGCTACTGAGCGAAAGAAACGGAAACCCCACTTTGGGAGGCCCCTTCTGATCCATTACTCGAACAAAACCAAAATGCGGGATTATAGAGAAAATTTAGGGAGAAAATGACCTGGGAGTTTTCCAGGTTTGCCATTGCAAAGTACCACCAATGGGGGGAGGGCGTACTTTATTTTCTGATAGCTCTGGAGATCAGAAATTCAAAATCTAGGCCAGGGTGAGCTCCTTTGGGGGGCTCTGGGGGAGCCCCTTCCCACCTCCTGCATCTCCTGGGTGTTTGTTCCTTGGCTTGTGGCTAAGTTATCCCAAACCCTGCCTCCGTCTTCTATAACTCGGCTTGTACTTTTTGAAATGAAAGTTTAATTGAATTCCTTTTCTGACAATGGAAGGCATAAAGCTGGTTCTCAGATGTTTGGAAAAAGCGGGACATGCTGTTAAAATGCTCTCTCTCTGGGTGAGATCGTGACGGAAACTCTGCCTGGCTAACTCCAGCTGGAGTTTTGGGTTTCTGTCTAAATGATTGGTCCCCAGTCCCTCCTAGGCTGGGGGGCATCCGCCGAACCCCTACAATTTCCTTCCCATTCACCACCATCAGCTGTTATTTCGGGAAGATGAGGGCAACCAGCCTGCAGCCTTCTTCCACTTGGGATTATCCTGAATAAAGAGAAAAACCATTATTGAAGTGAGGCAGCTGAGAGAACAGCCTCCCCCCAGGGAATTTCCCTGCCCTGGGAAGCCCCCTGGGGCTGTCTCCCTTCTAGAGGAAATTTTATTTCAGAGACATCCCTGAGGGTTCTCCAGGGAGCAGGCGGCTCCAGTCGAGTCTCCCTTTTCCCTGGGGCTTCCAGGAAGATGAGCATCTCCACTGATACGGAATAATTAGAATAAGCAAATGTCTAGATAGAGTCGGAAACGAGAATTGCAGTACCAGAGGTTTGGCAGGGAATGGGGAGTTAATGCTTCAACTGGGCAGAGTTTCTATCTGGGAAGATGGAAAAGTTCTGGCAACGGTGGAGGTGACGTAGCACAAGACAATGTAATTAATGCTACAAAATTGTCTCTCTGAAAGCGGCGAAGAGGGAAATTTTGGGTGGTATATGTGTTGCCCGAATAAAAATTTTTAAAACAACTGTTGGACTGTGCAAACATTGAATCTTAATAAAACTGCAGCCTATAGATAATAAAACTGTGATAATAATCTTTTTATCATTTGTAACAAATGTGGTACACTATTACCAGGTATTAATAATAGGGGGTGTATATAGGAACTCTGTATTTTCTATGTGATCTTTTTGTAAACATACAACTTCTGTAACAATTGGAAAGAAAGAAGCTTCTCGTTAAAATGACACAGTTGGCCCGGAGAAAAGTGAATGTGTTTCCTATTTAGAATTCAGAAGGCTAAGAAAAGAATAAATAAAACAATAAGTAAGGAAAAATAAAGAACAAAGATATCAATAAAGAATAAAGAAAAATAATTGGTAATTGTAATTCATGATAATTGAGGTTATCAACTCTAAATTGCCCAGTCACGTGCTTTGCACATTTCCAATGGCATAACTCTCAAATTTTTCTTTTTGTATAAAAATGCTCTGGAGGGTATTTACTCCTTTTATGCCATATGTTGCAAACCTATTCCTCAGTACTTACTTTGCCTTTTAACTTTGCCTGAGCATTTTGATGGCAAAACAAAAATTGCAATCATCAAACCTTTCTTTATCATTTCTGCCTTTGGCCATTGTAGAAAGGGGGTTTCCCTCTCTCTCTCTCTTTAATTCTAGAAGTAGGCTCCCAGTTCTTCTTTTAGTACATTTCTCTGTTTTTCAACTAAAGGCTGTATACTTTGTGGAATTGTCTGGTAAAATGCAACACAGGAAACCCTCTTTTTAAAAAAATATTTAAATGGTCAGTTGTCTGGACTTATTTATAACACGTTTTCATTCCCCCTTGGATTTGAAATGCCATTTTTATTAGATGTTGCAAGCCTCCTTGAGTGCTGAGCTGAACTGCCTAATGTTTCTATATGCAGAGCTTATCACCACTTTATCCGGTGGAATAAATGTGGGTGTGTAGCCAGATATATGTTGAGGGAAAAAGAAAAACAAAGGGAGACTTTGCATACTTAGATACTAAAATAATTTCAGGAAAATATCGCATCCTTCCTGTAAGTCTGGCTATCTGTCTACTGAAGCCTTTAAGTCTCCCAGGGAAAGATTTATGGGCTTCCTGTCCAGAGATCCTGCAAATTTCTTAAGGCGAACCCTGGGTGCTGTTAAAATTCAGGCTGATGTTTTGCTGGGGAAGCTTTTTCTTTCTTTCTTTCTGTGTTTTTTTTGCTGCAGTGTGTTTCCCGGGCATTTGGCTGCCTGTTGAAGGTCACGGGGTTTGGAAAGGTCGTGAGAGCGCTGCATTCTGTCTTGCAGCGAGCATGACGCCACATCCTGGGCAAAGCAGGTGAAAAAACGGTTCGGTTTCGATGGAAATGGCTGAGCCTCTCCAGGATTCCTGGACAGAAGGAATGGCCTTTGCACCGGTCTGGGAACGGGGCAGGGGTGGCTGCATCAGAGAGAGGAGGATAGCAGATTCACTGCTCCTCTGATCCCCAGATCCTGTATCCTGCAACCCCATCCAGTCACATGCGGCTTCTGTCCCATTTATTTTGCTACTAAACTCCAGCAAGGTGTGAGAACACTCAGCAAACGTGGGTCTTATCTCTTGCTCCTGTGTCTTAATGTATTGCTGCAAACCCAAGCGAGGAGAAAGGGCACGTTGCCGACACTTAAGTTTTCTACTGGCTGGAAAACGCTCTCAGGGAGAGCTATGTTTTATCGCCGAACATGTTGTAGCCCAATGCAATTTCAGTGACCACGTGTGCCATGGACTCATGTTTCTTCTGGAAAAGATACACAAAAATCATCATTTGGAGCTACCGTAGGTGACTCTGCATTTGTGCCTTTTGCACCCCACATTTCAGGCATGTCCTTGAAAAAGTGAAATAAAACCTGGTGGTTTTGAGACCTCAGAGAGGCTTCAGCTTTTCCGATAGGCTGTGAGATTTGGGGTACCTTTTACTTTTCTCGTGTCGTTCAGCCTTCACTTCCTCATGCGTAGTTTGGGGCGATTTTTCTCATACAGGGTTTTCTGAGGCACGTTTGGGAATTGTCTCTACTGAGAGTTGTTGAAAGACAAAACTGCAGTCACGTTTGAAGATTGGTGCATTTTATTTCAGATGCTGGAGTTTTGCTGTGGTAAAAGAAGACAGATCAATTGTAAAAATGGAAGTAGCTGGAAACATTTGGCAAATGTTCTTTACAGACTCGAAAAGGAAGTTAGCTGACTCCCACAGATAGGAGGAGGGTTTGTCTGTTGTACGGGGGCTGGTGTAGGGCAGGTGGGCTCTGCTTTATTCCCTTCCATCTTCTCTTGCCCTTTTCAACCCCCTTTCTCATCTGTTTTATTATTAATAAATATGTGTACATCCTTGGCATGGGGGATTTCTTGAAAACCAAGAAATTTTCAGGATAAGAGCTGTCAACTGAGAAATAACAAACTAAGCTGCCAGGCAACAAGGCATTTGTTTGGGGACTTAGAATCGCAATTCGGCGAGTACCGGTTTAGGGGAAACCCAACCCGTGTCCCATCTTGGCACTTCCAGGCAAGGGTTTTTAAAGGAAAGGGAAAAGGTAAGACAAGTTGTTTGTGGCAGGTGGATATTTGGGCTGCTCCAGGTATCCTTGGGTTAGATACTTTACTGAGTTCTTTAGCATGGTTTGTTTTACGACATCCTTGGGGTTTTAAGGAAACTGTTGCTTGAAGCTGCGCTCATGGTGGCACTTGTGAGATTTGCCTAAGGGTCACCTCCAGAGAGACCTCTCAGCTCCACTATAAATCTCCTAGCCATGGAAACTCTTGTTTTGTTTCTTTTAACAGGACAAATGTGATGTCAGAGAAAATCCTGCACCGGACAATGTCAAACCAGCAGGGAAGACGTTACCCAGTGGGAGCTGTGGCAGGGGTCGGAGGGCAGAAGTTGTTCCATCTGGACACAGGACGGGAGTTTCTTTGGGGGCAGGGAGTGGATTGGAGGGAACACCCTGGAAGATAGTGAGGGGGGTAGGTCACCGGGTATCGGAGAAGGATTTCCCAAGCATGCAATGGGGACGGTTGGGTTCTGTGGAGATTTACTGAGCTGTGATTAGAGCCAGCTGGTTCTGAATGCTTCCTTTTGTGGGGGATCAAGCTGCCTGGTGCCTGGAATGGCTGGGGGAGAGGAGGAGGGAGAAAGGAGCTGCTGAGTTAGTTGCCTCTAAGGTAGCTGGTAGGGAAGGGCTGTCCTGGGAGGGAAGCCAGGGATAGATGCAGAAGAAACCTGTCTAAAGTTCGGTCAAGTGAAGGGGAAGCTGCCCGAATGCGTACACCAGAAATGGAATGGCTTTTGTAAAGGGGATTTATTAAGTTACAAGCTTACAGTTCTAAGCCTATAAAAATGTCCAAACTGAGGCATCCAGGAAAAGATAACTTGACTCAAGAAAGACCAATATCTGTGGCAATGGACAGCATGTGGCTGAGTCTGTTGGTCCTGGTTTTGTTGCTTGTAGCTTCTGATACCAGTGGTTTCCTCTCTAAGTGTCCATGGACCTTCACTTAGCTCCTCCAGGACACAACTCTAGGTTCTGGCTCACTTGACATCTCATGGGAAGGCACATGGTGATGGCTGTTGGGCTCTGCCTGTGTCTAGGCATCTGCTCTCTCTGTCAGCTCTCCACGACATCTCCAAATATCTGCATCTCTGCCAGCTCAGAAGCACCTGTTTTCCAAGCATCTCTCTTGGCTATGAGCTCTCTCTGGAATGTCTTCCCTTTTAAAGGACTCTGTACATTAATCAAGACCCACCTTGAAGGGGCAGAGTCAAATGGCTAATCAAAAGGTCACAGCGATCATGGAGTTGGTCAATCTCCATGGAAACAATCCAAAGTTTTGGTGGAAATATTGAATGGTGAACAATATTGAATCAGAATTCAAAGGCATGGCTTTTTGGGGGGTACAGAGAAGTTTCAAACCAGCATAGAAGCCAAGGCTGTCTTGGTCAGTGAGACAGAGGAATTTTGGACTCAGTGGCTGCATATGAGTTCAAAGAGCCTCTCTGCCTCGACTTTCACCTTAGAGTTACCATATGGCCCAGCAATCCCGTGTCTGGGTCCACACCTGTGCTGGTTTGAAAGGATGATGTAGAAAATCCATGTTTTAATCCTGATCCATCTTTTGGAGGCAGCCATTTCTTTTAATCCTTATTCAGTACAGAGGTTGAAAACTTGATTAGATTATCTCTGCAGAGATATAACTCGCCCAGTTGTGGGTGTGACCTTTTCATTAGGAGATGTGACTCCACGCATTCCAGGTCCGTCTTCATTAATTTACTAGAGTCTTTAAAAGGAGAAAGCCTTAGAGCCAGGAAAGAACCACAGATCTACAAGAGCCCAGCAGCCGGTGACCTTTGGAGATGAAGAAGGAAAATGCCCCTGGGGGAGCTTCATGAAACCAGAAGCCAGGAGAGGAAGCTAGCAGATGTCACCACGTTTGCCATGTGCCCTTCCAGTTGAGAGAGAAACCCTGAACATCATCGGCCTTCTTGAGTGAAGGTAACCTCTTGTTGGCCCCCTAGTTTGGATGTTTGTATAGATTTGCTTTAATTGGGACATTTTCATCGCCTTAGAACTGTAAACCTGCAACTTACTAAATTCCCCTTTTTAAAAGCCACTCTCTTTCTGATATATTTCATCCTGGCAGCTAGCAAACCAGAACAAGAATCAAAGAAATGAAAACAGGGACTCAAACACACACCTCTATTCGATGTTGAAAGCCATGTAATGGGAAAAAGCAGGCATCAAACCAAGCGTCTGTCAATAAATGAATGAATAAGCAGAATGTGGTAGGACACACACATAGTGGAATGTTCTTTGGCCAGAAGTCATAAGGAGGTTCTGAGATGTGCTGCAACACCGAAGCACCTTGAAAACATGATGCAAATTCATAGAGATGGAAAGGAGATTGGAGGTGAACAGGAGAGAGGTGTGTGTGGGTGTTCATTTGTATTTTAAATTTCAAATAGTAATAAAGAGTCTCACCTGAAACAGCTGTGTGCTTCCTGTTTGCAGGTGCAGCTGATTGCTCCTCACTTGGAAGGTTTGGAAACAAAAATGCTCCTGTAGCAAATTCTGTGCAAATGTCCTTCGCTTGCACAGTACATTGTTGGTTGAAAGGGGGTAGATTTGAAGAATTCCCACAATCTCAGCTCTCCGATTTCTCAGAGTTCTACTTCATTCTCCCAGCAATGGAGCACAGGTGGGCAGTTTGCCAGGGGTCTCTGTCCTCAGGTAGGGAGTTTAAATCTGCCAAAATCTGCCCAAATCTGCCACCCAATACCGAAGCCAAACACAGATTTTTTTTTTTTAAGAGAAATGCATTTTTCCCAACGTGAATACATTCTTTTCTACATTCTTGTATCTTTGAGTATTCAATTCTCTTAAATGGATGCATCTGTGTGTGGTTGGGGACAGACTTATTTTTCTTTTCTTTTCTGTTTTGGGGGGAATTCTTAATAAAAGTTAAGAATATCTGCAGTAGGGGCAGTAAAGGTAACTGCTATCGGTAGAACTTCACTGTTTGGAAAGCCTGCTTTTATTTTTGTTTGTTTGAATGCAAAAGGGAAATGGAAGTTAAGATAAAAAATGCTGAATATCATCAACCAGAAACAGAAAGGGGAAGCACAGCAGACCAGGTGCCCTGCCGTGTGGCAGATGAGTCCAGGAGAAAGCATTTACACAAAGATTTATTTGGACATTGTTCTCAGCCTTGAAACCATAAGCCCGTAAGCTAATAAATTCCCATCATAAAAGCCAACACAGTTCAAAGTGTCTGGTCGAGCAGCATAGCAAACTAGAAGATATACCAGTACCCCAAACACTATTAAAGCCATTCATTTCAGAGCATGTTTTGTTTGGCTTTGTGATATTTTTTTTCCAGAGCCTGTTGTCTCTCTAAAGCTCTAGTAACACATTGGGGGATATATTGGAGCGAATCAATGGGGAAAAAAAGCAACCACCACAAAAGCCAACTAGAAAATAGCCTCTTCAGAGGCAAGCAAGCTTTGTGGAGCTGTCAGAAAAGTAGGCACATGCCACAAGAGGCTCTCTGTACGTACGTTAGGTCCTGCCAAGGATTTCCCACTCAGAGGTCTGGCAGTGATTGGCAGATTGCACGTAAAAAACAAGAAAGTGTGGATACTTGCAATGCGGAGGAATCTCAAAATAAATACACTAAATGGAAGATATCAAAATGAAAAAGTGCATGTGGGATGATTCCATTTACAGAAAACTTAAATTTCATTTATGGGGAATTCTAGAAAATCAAAACAATTCAATAGGGGCAGAAAGCAGATCAGTGGAAGGGATTTTGAAGGAGCACAAGGGAACTTTTGGGTGTGATGCCCACATCTCTTCTCGTGTTTGCAATGAAAGCATCGTGTCAAAAGTTAGGAGGCTTGCATTCGTTAACCCTCAATAAAGCTGCTTTTAAGAAGGGAAAGCAATACCCATTGGGGGTAGTGACTTCTCGGGTTGGAAAGAGCAGGGACAATCTCGTAGGCAGCAGTTGAGCGCCCACAGCTTGCTTTGACATGACACATCCCAGGTTCTTTCCTGGGCAGTTATGTCCTGCAGTGACCCTTTCTGTTTCTAAAAGGGAGACGAGAGTCTCAGGTGTGAGCAGATGTTCTCTCCAGGTGTTTGAAATTTGATTCCTAACTCAGGTGAAGTTTCATTGTCTATTAATCTGCTGCATCCACTTTATCGTAGCCAACATATTAAATAAAAAAGAAAGGTGCTGTGTCCAGAAGACGTCGTAGTGGTACATCTTGTTCTTCAAGTGGTTGTTGGAAACAGCCTTGGGGTCAAGGCTGAAGAGGAAAATGATCATTGCTGCAGAGGAGTTAGAACTCACAGGTGCATCACTGTTGGGATTTGAGTCACACCCCCCACAAAACACACATACAGGTCCCAGCCCCTGGCCCTGTGGGTGGGAACCCATTTGCAAACAGGGTCTTGGAAGATGTTATGAGTTCAGGTGCCCAAATTGCAGGAGGGTGGCCTTAGTCCAACATGGTTGAAGTCCTTACGAGGAAAGGACATTGGATGCAGAAAAGGAGCCACGGGGAGCAGCCGAAAGCTGGGGGCCAATGGAACCTGGAAGAGAAAGGAGAAGATGCCGCCATATGCAATGCCACGTGAAGGAAAAGCCAATGAACCCCAACGATTTCCAACAGCCCAAAGACACCAAGTCTGGGAGAAAGCGAGACTTCCAACCTCTGAAACTGTGAGCCTGTACATTCCTGTCGTTAAGCCAACCCATGGTGTGGTATTTGCTTTGGCAGCTGGGAAATTAAAATGGACACCAAGTACTTTGGGTACATTTGTTTTGAGCATTTGTTTCTTCATCTATTAATTGGGGTCATTTGACTTGACATCAAGTCCCTCCGAGCTCTAAAATTCACTGCATTTGATATTTCCAAGGGAAAGCACCAATTACATCATGGTCACTTATTTCGGAGCCGTTGCAATCACTTGCTTTCTTTTTTAAAAAATTATATCTCTGTGTTTTGATGAGAGGGTTTTGCAGAAAAACATGCATAAAATTCAGAGTTCCCCTATTCCACCCTACTGTTGTATTATTAAAAGTGTGCATTAGTGTGCAATGTTTGTTACAATTGATGAAAGAATACTAATTGCACTATTAACCATCGTCCATGGTTTACATTAGGGTTTTCTGTTTGTATGATGGTGTTTTTTTAAAAAAATGTATTCTAGTAACCTATAGTAACCTACAAGATCCCCTTTTAAGCACACTCAAATATATAATTCAGTGCTATTAATTATGCTTACAATGTTGTACCACCATCCCCATCTTCCAGTACCAAAACTTTTCCATCATCCCAAATAAAATCTCTGTACAATTTAAGCTGTCACTCCCTCTTCCCTGATCACTCCATCTCCTGGTTGCCTGTATTTCAGTTTCCGACTTTATGATTTGCTTATTCTAGTTAGCTTAGTCACTCTACTTTGCTTGGAGTAGGCGGTAAGGACAATTCTATCCCCAATGATATCCATGGCATCTTTGCCCTGGGATTAAATTAAGGATCTTGAGATGGGACATTATCCTGGATTATGCATCAGGGGCCAATGTCATCCCAGGAGAATTTACAAAAGGAAATCAGCAGAGTCAGAGTCAGAGAAGGAGATGTGATGATGGGGCCTGAGATGGGAGAGGAAAAAGGTGAGGAGACAAGGAACGCAGGTGGTCTCCAGAAGTGGGAAATGCCAGGAAACTGATTTTTCCTGTGTGGCGGTTTGGAGCTATGCACCCCATAAAACACGTTCCTTAACCTAATCTCTTCCTGTAGGTGGGAACCCATTGTATGTAGGACCATCTGATGATGAGGCTACTTCAGGTAAGATGTGGCACAGCTCAACCAGGATGGGTCTTAAATCTGTGACTGGAGTCCTTTATCAAAGGCATAAAATTATGACACCGAGAGAGAAAGCCACAGAGGAAGCAATGAACAACCACCAAACCTGGAAGAGAAGGGAGAGGCCAGGACAGGCTGCCATATGCATTGCATGTGTCAAACTAAGCCCAAGGGTCACCAGCAACCAACCCCTGATGGCTAGAACCTTCAGGAAGAAAGCATGGCCTCAATGACATCTTGATTTGAATTTTCTTTTAAAAGAAACACTTTCTCTTAAAAGTTTGGAAGCTCTTTTAGCCTCCAAAGGGTCAGCAAATCAATTCCCATAGTTAAAGCCAAACTATGGCATGGTATTTTCTGGAACAGCCAAAGGAAATGGAAACACCCTAGAATCTCTGGCTTGACAGCTTGATTTTAGACCTTTTGAAGACCCCAAATAGTAAGAGAAAACCGAGTTATTTTAAGCCACCAATTGTGTTCATTTGTTGTAGCAGCCATTGGAAACTAACACAGACAACATACCACCCAGAGCAAGGTGGGATATGGCAAAGCATTGGCGTTCCAGGGACAAGACTTTAGAGTAGGGTGTCCTTATACCTTATTTTCTACAAATTTGGCTTTGTGTCTGTCAACTGGGTGAACTTAGAAATTAGTTGACCTCTCCTGGATTCAGCTCTGCTCTAATAGGGGAATAATCTACACCAAACAGTGTGGTGGAGTATAGAAACAGAATTTACCCAGAGTCTGCCATAAATGAGCCAGCAACTTCGGATGGACCCATCACCAAGGAGCCTTAGTTTTCTCATCAACAAACTGTAATTTCTTTGCCTCCTTATTTTTGTGAGGCCCACGTGATATGAGACGTTAACTGTGCTTTTGAAAACTAAAAGGTGCTATGACATATTTGCTACTCTTAATACCCACCACTCAATAGATATTCAAATCAGATTTTCATAAATTGCATCATATTTTTCTCCTGATGTTTATTAAAACTGCAGAGATGCTTCATGATCATTTCTCATTCAATGCTCAATCATCAGTGACTCCTAATGTCTTGGCGGGAGGTTTCTCTGTTTGCTTTCCTTTCTTTGTTCCCCAAACAGACACTGAGATGTGAAAGGAAAGTTCTCTGATTAAAGGAATATTTTGTAAATGCCAGAGAATTCTCCCTTATGGGTGTTTTATGACTTTGATCTTCACATATACATTTTCCTGAATGCAGGGTACATTTTTAAAAACAAATTTTGATTTTCACTCCTTTATGCATCACAATTTGCAAAAATCACACCTGTGGTGGGTACACAACCACTCACCCTTACCAAAATATCATCGTGGGCATTTTGGTTGCCCACAGTTGCCCCTTTCAACTACCCACAGCCCCCCAGATCATGTTTGAAAGACGTTTGTTAGTTTTTTTTCTACAAAAAGAAAGAATTGTATTCCATGCTATGTAACCTTGCATCTAGCTTTACAAATGATCATCCAAATAAAATCTAAAGTCTGTTTTGAAAAAAAATGACTCCAACTGATTTTCCCATATTCCATTAGAGCAGGAATCAGCAGACTTTTCTCATATAGGGCCAGAAAGTAAATATTTTAGACTTTGTGGGAAACATAGCCTCTGTCACATCTACTGAATTCTGCCATTGTAGCCAGAAAACAGCCATGGATACAAATGGGCATGGCTGCATGCCAATAAAACTTTATTTATAAAATCAAGCCGTGGGCCGGATTTGGGTTATCAGTTGTGGTTTGCTCATCTCTGGAATCCATTGGCAAATCTTCCCAACTTCTGTCACTGGACGCTCACAAAGAAGTGGTTGAGATGTCTGCAGTGAGCTTTGAGCTCCTTATGAGAAAGAGACCATGGCATCTATGTGATCACGAAAAAACGTACCCATGGGAAGTCTGCCCAGGTCACTTCACTACGACAGACTGCACATGCATGTCTTAGATGGTGGTTGTTCAAAATGTGTCTAATTAATTTGGGTGGAGTTGACCTCACGCATTAACACACATGCATGATGGGCAATCAAAATGCTTGTAGTTTTGAGCTTAGAGCAGGGACATTTATTGGTAACAGGTACCAGTATTGTGCTTCATTGGTGCCATGCTGGGGAATTAGAGGTATGAAAAGTTTGAGGATTGGCTCCTGGAAGAATTGTTCTGGAAGAGAAAACCTGGCATGTGCCATCTGCAGCCAACTTGGCCATTATATTCGATGGAATGCCCTAGGATCCCAAAGCTATTTATTAGAAAAAGCCATAGCCGCATTTTGTCTCCTTGGATTTGGAGATAAAAGAGCCTGTCCACTCTTCATCACCCATGGGAGAGACCAGCTTTCAGAAGGTCCATAATTGTGTCCAGGATTATCTGTGTGACCTTGGCAAGTTAAACTCCCGCCTCCTACTGTTTTCTAGTTACTTTAGAAGATGTGTTTAAAAAGTTTGGAAAAAGGAAAATGAGCCATAATCAAAGAAAGCATCTCTCTTCTCATGAAATACCCATCTCCAAAGCATGGCAGGAGAGACATGGAATCAGGACTGAAGATGAAGAAATCTTTATGCAATTATGATTGATCCCATATTTTAAGGGACTCCAAGAGGGACATTACTGCTCGACTAGATCTCTGATTTTTTTGGTATGGCTGAGCTCCAGAAAGTTGCTTCTCTGGCGCTGGGTGGCCCTGACATGCATACAAAGTTCTCACACAGGTCCAGGGCAGAGCTGGGCTTGGAGAAGTGGTTCTGATGTAGAAATATCCATGGTCCAGAACTGGGAAACTTAGGAAAGATGGAAGGCAGCTTGTGGGGCCAGAATTGATCTTGGTGTGGGAAGCAGCCTCTGTGATAGCCCCAAGGGTCACCACCCAAGGGAGGTCACAGCCACGTGTAATCCCCTCCTCTGGAGGAGGGGTTGGATGTAGTGGCCATTTCTAGCTGAGGGATGGGATGCCATCCTGGGCATCTTCTCCTGCTTTCATGCTTTCTCTCATGAACCAATGGCCAGGTTGTGAGTTATCCCATGGAGAGGCCCCAGAGGAAGGAATCGATGTCTCTGATCAACAGCCACTGAGCACCTGGGGCCTGCCAACAGACACGTGGGTGAGCTTCCCCATTTGAGCCTTCAGCTACCACCATGATACTGGCTAATGCAAATACTGCAGCCCTGAATTAGAGCCACTCAGCTAAGCTTTTCCCCAATTCCTGGCCCACAGAGATGGTGAGATAATACATGTTTGGGCTTTTAAGCTGCTGAATTTGGGGCTAATTTGTTATGCAGCAATAGCTAACTGATACACTTGGGATGTCAATTCCCAAAGTATCTTGTCTTAGCCTGGGAGTCCCAGGAAGCAGAGGACAAAGGCTTCCCAGCAAATTGTTTGTCTGGAGAGTGATCCAGTGAGCAGGAGTGAGGCATGGGGAAGGAAGAGGAGGGGATGCAAGTTGTCCAAGAGGCATTTTCCAGTTGGCTACTGTTGTGGGTACTTAAGGACTGTCTTAGCTTGTCAGGGCTTCTATATCAAATACCACAGTTTGGTCGGCTTAGACAGGAATCTATTGCCTCAGTTTTGGAGATGAGATGTGCAAAATCAAGGTGTGGGCAAGGGCACACTCCCTCTCACGTCTGGGGGGGGCATTCTGGGGGTGCTGGCAGGCAGCCCTCTGCTGCATAACAATATGTCTCCTTTTTCCAATTTCCTCTGCATTTAAGCACTTCAGCCATGTTGTATTAAGACCATTTCTCATCCAGTTTCAGCACTGAAGCCAGTAACATCTTCTGATATCTTATTTGCAAATGGGTTCCCACCGACAGACCAGGCAGGTGTAGGGCTAAACAAGTCTATCATGGGGGACGTAATGCCATCCCGATCAGTGACTAATCCACTGGGGTTATCCAAGAAGTCCTGCCCCAGACAAGCCGTCCAGGGAGGAGGGGGCAAGTATCACCCATCAGTTCTCACCCCTGCCCCTGGCCAGAGGTTAACCCCGTGGGGCCAACATCCCCGGACATCTGTGCGCTCCAGGAATCAAAAGGTTTCCATCAGCAGAAAAGTCTCAAAGCAGGAGGAGAAGGGTAAGGGCTTGAAGTGGCACTCAGGTGTTGCATGCAAAGTGAAAAACGGTTCCTGGAGGGGTGAGGGGCACAGAGCGTTGGACGTGGTACACGGCCGTGCCTTATTTGTGATAATTTCTGCTGCAACTCGTACCAAGCTGGACCAGCCTCAATGGTGAGGCACAGCACAGTTCCCGCACCTGTCGTCCAGAGGCAGGGAAGGCTCCCAGGCTGACTCATTCAGCAGCAACGTGAAGTCATCAAGCACCCTTCTCCCACCCGGGCATCTGTAATTGTGACTTCTCTCTGAGGCTCTTTCCCCTCCTGAATGGAGGTGGTATATATTATGATTCCCTCCATCACACAACACAGGAGAGAGAAAGTCCCTTTTGGGGGCTTTTTCCCCCCAAAAAGCAAGGATAAGTTTTTTCCAGAAATCACTGGCAAACCTCTTGTGGCGTCTCATCAGCCTCAGTTGGAATGCATGGCTTGCCCTGCAAGGTTACTGGCAAGAGAGGAGGGGTTACCCAGAGCTTAACCCAGGACTTGGAAAATTGCAGTCAAAGCGTTGGGCTTTGGTAAATAAAGTTTTATTGGAACCGAGTCACCTCCATTCATTGACCTGTGGCTGTTCTCGGGAGTGTTGAAATGTTGTGACACAGGCGGTCTAAAACATGGGAGTCTAAATTACTTACAGTCTTTACAGAAGTAGTTTTCCCTGGAGATGGACATGGGGTCAGCCTTCCTCGGACACTGGACAAGTTGGAGGTGTACCCTGGTGCCTGTCGCAGAAGCTGCCTCTTCTCTGATGGGTCCCCTAAATGGAGCACAGGTGCCCCGTTTCATTGCACACCTGGTCCCCCTTTTTGCTCTCCACACCCAGCTCCTGGGGCTGCCAGAGGAACCACTTTGCCAGCAGGTGAAGAGAAGCAGCAGGGCCTGGAAATTCATGGGTCCCTGATTCATGAATTAGATGCAGAGGCACAAATGCTTCCGTTCTCCAGTAGAGACACCTGTGAGGTATGACCTGTGAGGCTGAGCCAAAGCTCCTGATACAATGATGGAGAGAGAGGCCCTGGGACCCCTCAGATCCAAAAGAAAACAAACAAACAAAAAAGCTCATGTCCTACTTGTTCTCTGAATTCCTTCTTGAGTTTCCTTTGACAGCTTTTCAAATTTGAAAGCCCCACCAAATTGGCCAAGCCAGGCCATGACGTTAGAGTCAATATGAAATAAAGCCCAACCCTAAAGGTGTGCCTATAAGATGGACAAATCCTCGTGCCATCAATAGACATCAGGCTAACCTCCCTTTTATGTCTGCAAAAAGTGACTGCCTTCCCTAGAAGCCTGAAGCTACTTCCGTTTTTGCAAGCCATTTGGCAGCAGCAAAGCTTTGGCATCGGGATTAAAACGCTGTCATCTGCAAGCTCGACTCCGATTTCTCTTTGGACCTTCTCTACCCTGGACACCGCTGGGTTCCAGGCTCTGCTTGCTGCACCTGCCTTCCCAGCCACTCTCCCCACAGCCCTGCTGCTTTCTCCTGACCTCAGAAGACTTTCTAACTCAGCGGCCTCTCATGATTTACGGGCTCTGCAGTTGCAAATCCGCCCGAAATTGATCAATAACTCCCAAATCAATACTCGGGGCCTTTTGTGTTCCTTACAGACTGGCCCAGAACACATGGATCAACACCTTATCAAGTGAGCTCCGATTACCTGCCCCAGGCTGCGAATTATGCTTAAACCTGCGGAAATGGACATTCAGAGGCTTTTGTTTAAATGTTGCTTTAACGTGTTCTGAAGGCAAGGATTCTGTTTCCAAGATTTAAGTCTAAATCTTTTAAGGTTTAAGATTTGCAGATTTAAGGAAGAAATAAAAGATACAAAGTGTTTTTGAACAAACACGCATGAAACAAAGTAACATATCCACTGGTTTAGGGAGTAGAATTAGAGCCTGGAAAAGCACCTGCTCCTGTGTTCTTACTAGGTGAGAGGGTTTGTTATCGGCTAATTCAGTATTATCTGGATGTTAAAGAACATAATCACAAAGGATGAGAATCCCCGTAAATCATTTTCACGTGAATACACGTGGGCGCGTAAGCGTCCAGGGATTCCTGATAGAGCAAGGTGACGCAATCATTTAATCAATACAGTCACGAACTGATTCCTTTTTATTCCTATTTATCTACAAACACAGCAGTTGTAGCTCCTCCCTTCTCGTGGTTTATATTTTGGGGCAATTTGTCTTTTCTGTGCCGGGTTAATTGACAAGGCTCAGCTGGCATCCCTGGTTAGCGGGTTTTATCTGACAGTGGAGACGTTCACTAGGGAACAGTCACACATTAGCTCGTTGCATTTACTACAGGGCAGGTCCTGGTTGTCCTTTTTTTTATTATTTTTTTAAAATCAAAGCCCATGACATTCGCTTACCATGAAAAGGAAAGATAAAAGGCGCACAAAAGGTTGTATTGGTGTAATTGAGCATTTGGGAGCAGGAGGGTGGAAAGGCAGCTTCTGATCGCCGCAGGTGTTTGGTTTGCACACAGGAAGCTCCACGTCTGATTAACCGCAGCCCATGGGGCCTGCTGTCCGCCAGCCTTTTCATTAGCTCTGGCTTCCCTTTTATGTGGTGGATAACCGCGGTGATTTTCAGCTCCTTAATGATGCCTCCTGGTCTCAGGTTCCCGGTGCCTGACCAGGTATAGCTGCGTTCCACCTTGAGCAGGTGGCAGGTGAGTGTCTCAGCCACATCCAGGAGGCCATGACCTGTTTATATCCCAGGTCTGGTGCTTTGACTCAATTGCCTCACATTGTGCTCTTTTGGTGCCCGCTTTCTCGTTCTGTTCGTTAGGACACATCTGGGCTTTATTCGTCTGCATTTTAAACTAACTTCTGTCTCTAGCCTCACCCAGAGCCTCCCACCTGTCTATGCCTTTCCTTGGGAGAGCCTTTTCCTTCAAAAACGCTTTTCCAGTGCTCAGATGTGCTCATCACAGCTGAAGATCTAACGTTGGTGATGCTTGAAATACAAAAGCAAGCCTTGCAAATCCGTGGTTGTGGATTCTTCTGAGCATTTTACTACTGATCTTTGGGGCTGGATGTCTCTCCGTGGTGGGGGTTGCCCTGGGAATTGTAGGGTTTTGAGCAGCATCCTGGCCCCTACCCACTCGGTGCCAGGAGAGCCCCCTCCCCCCAGGTGGGACAATCAAATATATCTCCAGACATGGCCAGTGTCCACTGGGGGGAAAAGTCGTTCCTGGTTTGAAGTACTGGGATTGATATATGATAGATAGATATGTAGTAGATAGATGGATAGATAGACAATAGATAGATGATAGAATAGATAGATGATAGATGGATAGATAGATGATAGATAGTATATGAAAGATAGATGATAGTAGATGAAACATAGATGATAGTAGATGAAACAGATAATAGTAGATGAAAGATAGATGATAGTAGATGAAACATAGATGATAGTAGGTGAAACATAGATGATAGTAGATGAAAGATAGATGATAGATGGATAGATAGATGATAGATACATGATAGATAGGTAGATAATAATGGAAAGGTAGATTATGGATAGGTAGATAAGATGGATAAATGCCTGGATGGACCAGAAAGATGGATAGATGGATCAATAGACAGATTAGAAGATAGATGATAGATACATAATAAGGTAGACAGATAGCTGGTGGATAGATAGATGGATGGATAACCAGATAAGAAAGATACATAGATAGATAGCTGTAGAGATGGTAGATTGATATGATGGAAGATAGATGGTAGATAGATATCCACATACAAAAAGATACATAGATAAACAGATAGATATAGATAGATGGTTGATAGACACATGATAAACAGATAGGTGGATAGATAGAAATAGATGGACAGGTAGATGAGATGGGTAGATTGATATAGATAGATACATCGGCAAACAGAGATAGATGATAGATATGTACATACAGATCATAGATGGATAGAAATAGATATAGAGATGATGGGTGATGGACAGACAGCTGGCAGTCAGATGATAGGGAAGCAGGCAGCCACAGTCACTTATGCCACTGCAAGTCATCTCCTCACCGCTGACACGTGGGGCTGGGAGATTCTCTGGGGTGGGGGCTGCCCTGTGCATTGGAGGATGCTTAGCAGCATCCCTGGGGTCCACTCACTCGATGCCAATAGCACTTCCACCCCCACCCCAGGTGTGACAAAACCACCTTGAATCTTAAAGCGTAAAGTATTCCAAGGTGAAAGGATGAAGGTCTCATCTTCAGTGTGTGGAGATGCCAGAAGAGAGAAAGTGAAGAGGGCCTCGGGGGGAGAGGACAGAGACAGATAATCAGAGTTTTCCTCCAATGGTGGAGGGTGGTAGGTGTCTCTGGGCCCCTTACCCAGCCCTCGGAGACGGCAGTATTGAAAGCAAACTCTAGGATGTTCTCCATTGACACTTTGGATGCTCTCTGCTCATGGCGGGATCCCTGTGTGTGAAAGTCCGTCCACAGCCGAGATGAGCTCCAGTCCCGTTGGAACTCATGGCACTTATGAAGAGCCAGCTCGGCCGGAGGGTGGGGGTGGTAGTTCTGGAAAGACCAGTCCTTGGGTGGGGGCTGGGCTGGTTCCACTCGGGTCGCCTTGGAGACACGTTGCGATGCAGATTCCCAGGCATGACCTGGAGAACCGGATTTGGGAGCGGTGAGTCCGAGCCAGGGAAGGCACATCTGATGGATGCCGTGGACTTGGGAGTTGGAATTCACCTCTGGGGGTAAGTTCCTTGGTGGGACCATGCCTTCCCCATGGTTACAACCCCAAGGGAATGCTCTTCCAGGCAGTGTGGAAGCCCTTTCCTGTGAATCCCCAAGGAAACATGAGCCAGGGAAGGAGGGATCTGTCACCCCGAGACTAAGATGGTTCACGATGAGCAGAGAGCTTTGGTGGAGTAGCACCAAATCTGAGAAGCAGCTCACCAACTGGCCAGTTGGGGAGTTGACACGGAATTTAATACTCACATGCATTAACATGCACCCAGAGGCAGGAATCTGTGCAGAAAAGAGTAAACACAAGCCAGTTTGGCACGCAGTCTAGTTCTGCAAACAATTAATTTTAGACTCCCCTTGTGACCCAGCCATTCTACATATAAGTATGGCGATGGTTGCATAAGCCTGTGAAGAGTGTAAAAACCATTGAATTCCAAATGGGTGAGTAGTATCGTATGTGCATTATATCTCCATAAACCTACTTTGAAAAAAGTTAGGACAGCAGCCTGGAGACCACCGTCTCTAGAAAGCACTGGTTACAATGCAGCTGTTGGGTGGCACCCGGGAAGTGGGTTTCGGGATGGTTCCCTGACTGATAAGAATATTGCACTCTGCTTTGACTCTTTGTCCAAACGTGGATGATCCTGAGTGCCAGCTTTCCTTCTGGGAGTCTGGGATTCTGTCAGGTACTAGTAGAAGGTACCTAAGTGACCATCCCCCCAATAAAAGCCTGGGTGCCGAGTCTCTGATGAACTGCCCTGGGAGATGACATTTCACACATGTTGTCACAGTTCGTTGCTGGGGGTTTTGAGCACGTCCCACGTGACTCCACTGGGAGAGGACCCCAGAAGCTCATACTTGGTTTCCCCTGGACTTTTCCTCCTCTCTACAGTGCCTTTTTTCTTTTTCTGATTTTGCCCTTCATTCTTTCACTGTAGTAAATCATAGACGTGAAGATAGCTATGCGCTGAGTCCTTCTGAATCCCCCAAATGAGGGATTCTTGGGGACCTCTCAACACAGATCCAAGACCACATCCAATTCCCAGGTAATGGATGCACCAGGTGAGGCTTACAGGGGTGAGGTGACAGGTGCAGGGCCAGTGAAGAGGGGAGATGCACTGCATAATTTCAGCTAATCCATGAGCTTGCTTAAAAGGCTGGTGGACACTCGTTAAATTCACGTCTGTCAGCTCTGTTTCTTTTGCAGTTCGAATGTGCTATTTCTGCTTTTCTCCCCCAGTTTTTTTTTACCTTTAAAGCCTGCATATTTCATTTTCCTCTCCTTCAGTTTTTCTGTTCAAAGTGCTCCATCTCTAGCGCCTTATTTATTTACTCCTGAATAGGGAAGGCATTTACATACTGAAATGCTGAAGCACATTATTTGGAAAAGAAAATTTATTACTTCTGACACAGGTTTGGGGATTTACACAAAAGCAAAAATGGATATCTCCAGAAACATGCTTAAAAGAAATGGAGGTTTCATGAAACCTCCAGGCTTATGGATTCCAGGAATCTTATAAACCAGGTTGCAAATTCATTCCTTAAATTAATTTCCGCTCTTGGAGATGTGGAGGGCCATTGCCCGTTCTTTGTCCAGATTGCTTTGGCTGCTATAGACACTGCAGTAACTCTATGATTCCTTGATTCATTCTCTGTTTAAAATATAGCCCAAGAGGGGTGGTGGGGTGAAGTCCGTCCCCTCCCCCAACCAATATATCTACAGCTGAATCCCCAGAACCTGTGAGGGGACCTTATTTGAAGATTGCATTTGAGTTAAATATTCCAAGATGAGAGTCTCTTGGACTAGAGTGAGCGCTAAACCCAACGACAAGTGATGTCCTTAAAAGAGATGGAGAAGGACGTAGAGGGACAGACGTGCGTAGAGGGACAGACGTAGAGATGGGGACACAGGTCAAGGAACTCCTGGGTCCACCAGGAGCTGGAGGAGGCAGGAAGGAGCCTCCCCTAGAGCCTCAGAAATCCACCGTCTCCAGAACGGGGAGAGAATAAACCCCAGTTGTTGTGAGTCACTTAGTTTGTGGTCCTTTGTTGTAGGAGCCACAGAAAACTCATCCACAGGGTCTGTTTCTGTGTTAACTTTTCTTCTCGACATTCTGGACAGCCTCTTCACCTCCCCATACCCCAGCCCCCCAAAGAAACCTGTGGGGTACCCAAGGGCTCCTCGGTCTCCATGCCTGGAACATCAGCTGTGTCTTTGGGAAACAGGCTAAAGGGTATCCCCTAATCTGTTTAGATATGGGCCCTTCTATTCGGTGTTTTCAACAAGATGCCTTGAAAGCCACTGCAACCAGTTTCGGATGAGGAAGTCCAGCTGAGTTGTAGACAAACGTGCAATCGTGGAGGGTGGGAGAGGCAGCCGATGGCCGGCTCTATTATGCGGGTGGGAGAGGCAGCCGATGGCCGGCTCTATTATGCAGAAGCTTGAGAGCTAGCAAGAGCCATTGGCAGGGAAATATTTTTTTTTTTTTAGCACGTATCCTTCTCCTTCTGAGCTTTATTTTCACATCTTGGCCTTCGTTGAGTCTCCTTTGAATGAACGTTTGGGATTTCCCCCAAGATAACAGCATGGCGCATGCCAACTTTTAGAATTACTCCTGGGGCTTCCTATCCCTCCAGAGATGCAGGCTTGCAAAGACCCTGAGGCGCCTGTGTTTTCTGCATCTGTGGTTTCACAGCGGGCGTCACACACTTGGGAAGAGGGACTGCTGTCTTCCCCTGGCCCCTATTTCCTCTCCTGAGACAAGAGGTATAGCAGCCCAGAAAGGACAGTAAAACTCATTGCTTTCCTTTCAGTCTTCCGTAAAACGTTCGGTTGGGGTTTCAGGCACATCGGAGGAGACACCAATCAAGTGGAATGTGATTGTTTCAGGGATGTGCTTTGCCTACCTGGGAAGGAGGGCAGCCATCCCGCGTGAGCTCCAGCCTGGTGACATTTTCCTAACCCACCTGCCAAATCCTTCCGCTGCTTAAAACCCTCTGTGGATACTTACCTTGATGACAAATGCTTACGTGATGCATCAAATCCCAAATAAATGCCGCATGGGGCTGTGCCATAGCCTCAGTTCTCCAAATGTGAGATGAGAGCAGGACGTTTGGGGAGCTGTGTCTCAGGGAGCTGGGCTGGAATCAAAACGACAAGCTGTGGCTCCCCTCTCCCCAAGGAGACAGCGGCTCAGGGATGGGGAGGCAAGCTCCTGTGAGCAGTTCAGGGTTCTAGGAGGGACGCCACGACAGGCTCTTTCTGAAGGATGAGATGGGTTCAAGTAGCATAGGATTTGAGGAATCCCTTTAGCACAACCCACAAGAGATGGCTTGGGGGGCTGGACTTCACATACAGAGCCTCCTTCTCCTCTTAGGGATTTCCCTAAACCCCACAATTGCCTCCTCCTTGCACACTGCACACGTGGGCACACGCACCTTTACACATTTGTACCACTCGGTCCACAACCACACACACTCACACTTTTGTAAATGCACACAAACACCCATGCACAGCACACTATACATACACACAAACACTGCCACGCTCTCCCAGCACGTACACACATACACAGTCTCACACACACAGACTGTAGTGTTTCTCACACATATGCACACACTCTGAAATGCACACTGCACACACACACAGACATACAGCCTCCGAAACACACAATACACACCATGCATATATATACACATTCAGTGTGTGACACTCACCCCTCCATGCATATCGCAGATATACACTACACACATGTATTACAAACACACACACACCTATGATCACACCACACATACATCTACCAATAACACACACCACACGTGCCACACACACTCACTACTCTATACACATATTTAAACACACAATCCCTCATCTACACATGTGCACTGCACACTGACACACACTGACCCACAACACACACCTGACACACACTCACACATATATCCCCACACACACCCACACACATATCCTTACATGCACATGCCTGCACACACACACCCATCACATGCACACTCACACACACTCATGCACACACCTGGTGGCAGCAGAGAGAGGCTGGCCCTTCTCCATCCATTCCCAGGCCAATGGGCCCTGACTTGGACCAGCCCACTTTTCTCAAGTTCCTCCCTGGGGTGGGAGCTGAGGGTTGAAGGTCCTGACCTCTCAGAACCCCTGCCTTCCCTTCACCTTCTCAGACACTGGAAGGCAAAGGGTGGGCTGAGTTTGGCCTTGACATGGCCAACAGCTCCATAACTCACACCTGGACGAAGCTTCCCAGTGCACATGTGTCCTCTGTGACATTCATCACAGCCTCCTCATACTCAGGAATGCTAGACACCACGTCAGCACTACACTGGATGCTGTTTCAAGCAGCAAACCTGCCAAACAGAAGCACAAAAATGAGAGAAACATGGCACTGAGGACCATGAAAAGGGCACTCATTCAGTCTGAGAGCTGAAACGAGAAGGCAAAGCGTCGCCCTGTTTGACATGAGATGTGACACGGGCTTCAGCGTCTCAAATCTTCTACCACCCTGAACGTGTCCGCAAGTGATTGCAAAAACTGCCCAATTATTGCTTTGGGGTTACAGACCCATGTGACTTTGAAACTACAGAATCTGCAAGTAATGATGGTCAGCTATACTTAGCACACATCAATAAACATGTCAAGTGCTTCTCACATGCCATTCAATTCTAACCCAACTTTCCAAATTCATGGTACAGAGGTATTAAGTGAGCATCATAAAGGTGAAGCAATTGACCCTAAACCAGCAATGGGCTGTGCCACAAATACAAAACCCGTGCTGAGAACTACTGTTGATCTGCCAGTTGAGGTTCTCTGGGGGAGTGGAGATGGGTGGGCCTGGTTTGAATGATTCAGGAGAATAGTCTGGATCATTTGGCTAGGGATGATTTCTGGTTTCTTGGTGGGGATGGACTTTCCATACTCCTGTCCATCCTACCTGTGACCTCATTCCCTTCACAGAAGCGTAATTCCAGGAGGAGACTCCAGAAGAATCTTCTAGGTGAAGCTTCCAAGAGGAGCTTCCATGAGGAGCTTCCAGGTGTAGCTTCCAAGAGAAGCTCCTGGAGAAGCTTCCTGGAGGAGCTTCCTTGAGAAACTTCTAGGAGGAGCTTCCAGGAGAAGCTTCTAGGTGAAGCTTCCAAGAATAGCTTCCATGAGGAGCTTCCAGGAGAAGCTCCTGGAGAAGCTTCCTGGAGAAGCTTCTAGGTGAAGCTTCCAAGAAGAGCTTCCATGAGGAGCTTCCAGGTGTAGCTTCCAGGAGAAGCTCCTGGAGAAGCTTCCTGGAGAAGCTTCCAGGAGGAGCTTCCAGGAGCCCCCCACCAGGAGAATTTACACAATGTCCATGATAATGATGTGCAGAGATGTTTCTCCCAGGTCCCTGTGAGGATGGCAATGGAGATAGGAGACAGAGCAAACCCCTGTTTCAGGTGACTGGTCCTGGGTTTTCCTGTTGAGGCAGAAAGATGCCAAAGGAAGAGTTGTTTTATAAGGAGACGGAGGGAAATTCAGAGAGAAGGATTGGGTTGAGCAGGTACTATTTTCAAGGCACCTTGCTAGGTGATGGGAGATGGTCATGTTATTGGAGTCTCAAATTTCTGCCCTGAGTTTGTGCATAATTAGAGATGGCAGCTCCTCTCCATTGTCAGTCTCTGCCATTTCTGGTGTGTTTGTTCCAGAAGAAAGCTGGAGGAGACACCCCAGGCTGTCTTTTACTTCTCTGCCCTCTCTTCCTTGGAGTAGATTTGGAGACTTTGGGGTGTGTCTGGAGAGCTGTGTTCCTGTATCCTTGTCAAGATGATTTAATAGGAACTCAGGACTCTTCCTATTTTCTAATCAAGAAATAAAGTTATTCGATGTCTGGATATAGGGGTGGTGTTTAAGAGCCTCCCAATTTTCTTCTATATAAAAGAGCCAGGAAACAATCTGTTTCCCCTACTTGCTTGTCTCCTTACCAGCTGGTAGCCCTTCTGGGATTCCACCAGAAAGGAAACTCCAGTTTCCTTAGAAGCCAGTACGTAAAGAACAAATAGAGACTCGGATGAAAGAGCAAAGTTAAATTCATTTCCTTTTAGTTTTTCAGTGGGAATCCCAACAGGCAGGGCCCTTAATTTTTCTCTGCCGTCTAGAAATGTAAGCACATTAAAAACATATCTGGTTGCTTTGAAATGCACACAAATGGAAAGGATTTTAAAATTTTTGAAAAAAAGTATCTGAAGGATTATGCCATAGGGTCATATATGTAAAGTGCAATTATGACATGGAAATATTCTGTTGCAAATTGTAGGCTCTCCTGGAATTTCTGGGAATCCATTCCTGACTGGTGAGCTCCCTGAAACATGTGCCAGTAGTATTTGAATCTCTGTTTATTTTGTAGGTTGATGGGTAAACCTAAGGGTTATGATGCCACACAACCTTAAAATTGGATTTCCGATGGGGAATACATAGTGAATGAAAAATTTAAAAGATGGTACTTTATTACAAATCCCCAATGGGAAAAAGGTAAGAATATCAGGATTCTATGAAAAATGATTTTAAAAATATCATTCAGGCTAAATGTCTTATTAACACAGTGAAATTTTAAAACTATCCTGGTTCTTTAACAAGTCTTTTTAACATACTCAGTTTGAACATCATTGTAATTACTTTGCTTTTATTCTGTACAAGATTACTTGCTTTCTTGTATTTTCATATTTGCATAATTCATTTCATTATAGAGAGACTTAGGTTTCTAATAATGAAACTTCTGAATACCTAGCAGTGATATTCATGGCTAGGACAAAGATAACAGAATTATGAAGAGAAATCAAGCCTAAAATTTTCGTTTCTTTTCTAGGTACAATTCTCATCATTGAATCACAGGAATATCAATGTGAAAATAGAAGCTTTCGTTAGACACGTCATAAGCATCTTGCGTTTCTATTTTTTAATGGTTAATAAATCATTTAAACTTTTTATTCAGATATAATTTTAGACCTATTGAGTTGCAAAATAGTACAGAGTTTACCCTGCTTCCCCTAATGTCAGCGTTGCCATGGCACATTCATCAAAACTCAGAAACTAGCACTGATACAATGCAACCCACGAATCTGCAAACCTCATCTGGGCATCGCGAGTTTTCCTAAAAATGCTGTGTTTCTAGCAATCCAGGATGCCACATCACCTTTAGATGATGCGTCTCCTGAATCACTTCCAACCTGGGACAGCTTCTCAGTCTTTCCCTGTTGTATAACCTCGATGCTTGGGATCACTGTTCAGGTGTTTTGTAGAATTGTCTTGTGTTTTCTCAATTTTGGATTGGGGTGACGGACTTCTGGGAAGAATACCAGAGAGGTGAGCTGCCATTGTGTTGAGGCCGTAGTCCATGACTTCAATATGATGTCACTGATTGTGTTAGCCAGGGTTCTCGAGAGAAACACAATCAGCAGGAGGTGTGTGTAAATATAAAATTTATAAAAGTGTCTCATGTAACTGTGGGAATGTGGAGTCCAAGGTCTGGACGGCAGGCCACAAGCTGGCAGCTCCAATGAAGGTCCTCAGTGAACTCTCAAGAGAGGCTGGCTGGACAACCGTGGGGATATAAGAGTCCAAGGTCTGGAGGGCATGCCACAAGCTGGCAGCTCCAAGGAAGGTCCTCAGTGAACTCTCAAGAGAGGCTGGCTGGACAACCGTGGGGATATAAGAGTCCAGGGTCTGGAGGGCAGGCCACAAGCTGGCAGCTCCAAGGAAGGTCCTCAGTGAACTCTCAGGAGAGGCTGGTTGGACAACCATGGAGATGTAAGAGTCCAAGGTCTGGAGGGCAGGCCACAAGCTGGAAGTTCCAAGGAAGGTCCTCAGTGAACTCTCAAGAGAGGCTGGTTGGACAACCATGGAGATGTAAGAGTCCAAGGTCTGGAGGGCAGGCCACAAGCTGGAAGTTCCAAGGAAGGTCCTCAGTGAACTCTCAAGAGAGGCTGGTTGGACAACCATGGAGATGTAAGAGTCCAAGGTCTGGAGGGCAGGCCACAAGCTGGAAGTTCCAAGGAAGGTCCTCAGTGAACTCTCAAGAGAGGCTGGTTGGACAACCGTGGGGATGTAAGAGTCCAAGGTCTGGAGGGCACGCCACAAGCTGGCAGCTCCAAGGAAGGTCCTCAGTGAACTCTCAGGAGAGGCTGGCTGGCTGAAGTACAAAGAGTGACCATCTCTTTTGAGTCCTCCTTAAAAGCCTTCTGGTGATTAGATTAAGTATCACTCATTGCAGAAGAGACTCCCCTTAATCAGCTGTGGATGCTGCCAATGTGGTCATGATTTAAGTCCACGAAATGTCCTCACAGCATCACACAGGCCAACCGTTGCCTGACCGGACAACCGGGCACCACCACCTGGCCAAGTTGACACATGAACACGACCATGACACTGATGAAGTTAACTTGAGTACTTGGTTAACACTGCTTCTACCAGGCTTCTGCAAGTCAAGTTACCATTTTCTCTTTCCATTGTCTGTTGATTAGAAGTGAATACCAATGCCCGCTCATGCACAGGAGGGATTCAGCTCCCCTGCTACCTTCTCTGTATAAGTCCACCATCACCTTTGATCTTTCTCCCACTCTTTAGGGGTGTTTGGGCTCCGTCCATTCTACCTTTTTCATGTTGGAAGGGGTTGTCCATAATATGGGACAGGGGGATGGAACTTTTGGATGTTCTGGAGAGGATGATCTCTTTCCTGTGCTTTTTTGATATGTCTTCTCTTTTTTGTAATATGTACCTCATTTTGAGTTTGTCTGAAGTCTTCTGATGATTTGATGGAGGTCTCAATTTTTTTTTGCAAATGTGCTATTCTCAGAATATCAGAGTAACACAATGTTGCCCCAATACCCATATGTGTTAATACATGGAGAAGGTAGATTCTGCTGGGATTTTCCCTTGGGAAATAGTACGTCTTTAGAGAAAGGATATATCTTGAGACTGTGCAATTGTCCTGTTTCTCCTTACGCTCCTTCTAAGAAGTAATTTAGCTGGAATCTTAATTTCAGGGCAAGTTCAAAATGATGGTCAGAATTATCAAAGTGGATATCCTAAATTTGGCCACAAAGGATCCAGAGATACAGTGTTGCTTGGCAATGGGTGTTAACAGCAGAGGAAGAGCTAGGCTTTGTGAAATCTTACTGCCCTCATCCTCGGGGAGTTTATTATTTCTGGTTCTGAGACTCCACACGTTTTGTTCGCTCCATTGTCAGGAGCCCCCATTCAGATCCCCTCCTGGTTTCATCTGGGGAACATGAAATCATTGCTACAAATATCTCTGATGACATACTATTAAACATACAAAGGATGAACCAGGAATCTTAATCCCTCAAAGTATTGTTTCCTATTTCTTTTGCAGGATGTGTGACTAATAGTGTTTGGGCACAGTTTAGCTTGGTTGGACAGGCAACCTTTCTGCTCAGGTAAATCCTATGCATATAAACCATTCTGCTTCTTTATTTCAAATGACCTAGGGCAGGAAGCTTGTATTAGGGGGTTGAAGTTTGCTCTGCCTTTGGAGAGGCAAATTAGCAGAAGGTCAAATAAGACTGGATCCTATGAAATAGGAATTCTCAAACCCAAAGGCCAAACCCCATCCCTTGCAGACCATTCCCCTGTCAGTGTGACCTTCACACTCAGCCTCAAGGTGAGTACACCCAGTCCAAGGATTTTATATCTTTAAGCAGATCTGTGTCTCCATCTGACGGCTTGATGTCTCCGTTTGGGTGCCAAATGCCCTTCTCAGATCTCACCTAGGGACATTTCTGATGGAATTAGTTAGTTTAAAATGAGGTCACACTGAAGTTGGACGGGCGCTTAATCTAATAGGGCTGGTGTCCTTAAAAGAAGAGGAGAAGAGAGAGAGAGACACAGGAGGAGAAGATGACTACGTGAAGATAGAGGCAAAGATGAGAGTCATGCATCTGCAAGCCAAGGAAATCTAACAGTTGTTGACAAAGACCAGAAGCCAGGAGAGAGGCGAGGAAGAGACTTTTTCCTACAGATGTCAGAGGGGCTATGACCCTGCCCAAACTTTGCTTCTGGTCTCCAGAATGTAGACTTCTGTTGTGTTAAACCACCCTATTGGTGGCACCTAGTTATGGTGGCTCCAGAAAGTAAGATGTCACCTTTCCTTTGTGGGCGATGTTGCTGATGGAAAGCAACTGTGTCATCAATCCTGGGAGTGCACAGCTTCTGTTCCTCAGGATATAATTATGCCTTCAAAGGACAGATTCTTCAAGTGCTGCAGCCATGGTGTCTTCTATTCTTAGCTGGGGGCCAAGATTTCCCTCATCTTTTCTGATCCAGGTGAAGATTTAAGGTTTCAGGTCCTATGTCATAATTCTCAGCACATCTGGTATTAAATCAATTGTCACCAAGATGTCTGTGAGTAAAATTGATGCTGTACAAGCTCAGATGGATCTGTTCAGTCTCCAGCAGCAAATTCTGGATTTTCTATTGTAAGCAGTTCAGCAAAGCCTCCCCCTTTGTCCAGGAAGAGGGCAATGGGTTAAGTCAAAGCCTCCAAAATGTTCAATTGTTGATGGGAAAATAAATGCTCATTCAAAAGGTGATTTTTCTTGAACTGTTTCCTGGCCAGTGATTACATCTTTGTGTGTGTCTGTGCTGGTTCGAAGCTGGTATGCACCCCAGAAAAGCCATGCTCTTTTAATTCATTCTTGTGGGTGCAGACATATTGTTGGGTAGGACCTTCAGATTAGGTTGTGTCCACGGAGAAGTGACCTACCTAATTCTAGGTACGTTTTAATGCTTTACTGAAGTCCTTTAACAGAGATCATGGAGAGAGAGAGAGCTTAGAAAGAAAATGCCCTCGAAGAAGCAGAGAAGGAGATGCTCAGAGACATTTTGGAGGCCATCTGGTATTGAAACCAACCCAGGAGAGAAGGTCCAGCAGATGCCACCAGGTTTGGGACCCTCCATCGGTGAGCACAAACTAAATGTCCTCTCATCCAGGCTGTTTCAGACTAAGGAATGTCTTACTCAAAAGCATGAGTTTACTCTTCAGGGGCTGATAATCTGGCTGAGAAATCCAGTGTCTACATAGGAAATGAGACTGATCCACATGGCCCTTTACATCCCATGAACATTCCAGAAAGACTTGATGTGAGGCACAGCCATGAAGGCGGACCCACCCCAGGAAATTGATGGAAGGAAGTGGCACCTCTAAGACACCATGGTGCCATGTCTGAAGTCTCCATCTGCATGGACACAGCAATGTCCCCAAATTCCTGGGTCGGGGGAACTCTGGAGGCCTCCAATGCAGAAGTTACACCAAGACAGTGTGAGGTTGAAGACAATTCCATCTTTCCTGTTTCTCTAGGAAGGGGTTCATGTATTTAGGGGCTATACTTCAGTTTTATACCAATTTGTACACATTGGCAATTACTTCTTAAATGTAAAAAATTGCCAAGTAGCTTGAAATGGTTGTGTGTGGTACTTAAGCACCAAGTGGCAATGTGGAAAGCACAGGGATGCACGCAGGCAAACATATAACCCCCAAAGTGAGTGCTAAAGGAGAAATCAGCCATGCCTGGGGAATTATACATGGGTTTCATCATTTTGGAGCACCTGGCAGAAGAGGGAAGAAGAGAAAGACCCCTGGGTTCCCCCTCTCTCTTGAGATAGTTG
This sequence comes from Tamandua tetradactyla, assembly GCF_023851605.1. Lineage (NCBI taxonomy): Eukaryota > Metazoa > Chordata > Mammalia > Pilosa > Myrmecophagidae > Tamandua > Tamandua tetradactyla. The sequence goes on along the minus strand of NC_135353.1, from coordinate 173,229,602 downwards.
GAGACCCAACCCATGACTTCAGCATGTGCCTGCTGATATATATGTCAACCTCTGCACTGATTTTTGATTTATGCATGCTGTTTCTAAATCCTTGCATGTGAAGAAAAGAAATAGAGAAAAAATCCACAGGTACCAACAATTCTTAAAAGAGGATATTTTCAAAGGAGAGGAATTTCTACACAGCACTTTGCATTCGTAGACTGCATTCACAAGCATTTTTCCCTCTTGATCCTTGGACTGGCTAGGTCAGGGAAGTCCTATTAATCCAAGTTTTGAAACAGAAACTCCTGGATGAGGCCACGGTTGTGTAGTTGCCCACCAAGGGTAAAAGGTAGAGCTGAATGGATCCCACAAGTCTGATGTTTGCTTTGCGGGTACCTTGCTTGTCTTTCACTTCATCTACACTGAACAAACCATTGATGATCCAACTTCATCTACACTGAACAAACCATCAGTGATCCAACTGGAACCTGGAATGAAGGGCTATGGAAAACCAAGCTCATGGGTTGCTGGGCTTAGCCTCAGAAGCACACAAGTGGGGAAGGAATGAGACTGGGGAAAGGAGCTGGGGAGAGGAAGGAGAGAGAGGTGAGACTGATGGGGTTGGGAATCCAGCATGTCTTTGGGACCAGGAGATGGGAGAGAAGGGAAAGCAGGACCTGGGAAGAAGGGGGTTGGGGTGGGGAAGGAAGGAAGACCAGGGATTTAGAGAAGGGGCAGGACGTTCTCTAGGGAGATGTGGTGGCAGAGAAGATACCTGGATGGAAAAGGAGAGGGCAGAAGCTTCTGGACTTCTAAGAGTTGCTCCACAGAATTCTGTTGCCTCAGCTTTTTCATTTTCACACCTTGCTTCTCCACCTATGGACAGACCCTGAGGTCTTAAGAACCATTTTCCTTTTTATCCTTGATGCCATGGAAACTATTATAAAAGCTCCTTAAGGAAATGGTGATTTCTTTTCAATTGTTGGATCCTATTCCATCCTGTAGCGATAACCAATAGATTCCATTAAAAAGAAAATATATGCCAGAGATCTGAAACAAAATTTTTTGGTTTCCCTTCAATTTTTGTTTTGGTTATGACATGTTGATAATTATGCAGTTGTTTTCTATCCACAATAAAAAGTTTGGTGTCACATGCAACCTCCAGATGGGTCCCTGGACCACATAAGTCCTGAAGTGCAGAGGGTCCAGCCTCTCCAGAACATCAACTAGTTCCATCCCTCTATCCCATATTATCCACAGCCCCTTCCAACATGAAAAGGTTAGAATGGACATAGCCCAAATAGCCCTAAAGTGGGAGAAAGATCAAAGGGGATGGTGGAGTTATGCAGAGAAGTTCGGGTTAAACAAACAAGTATAAATGCTGAATCATATTGATATTTCTTTTAGTCTCCAGTATCTTAGAGCAGCTAGAAGTAAAAACTTAAACTTGTGGAGCTATAACCCATACCAAACTCTGAGATCTGTTCTACAACTAATTGTCGTGCTATGCTTTGAAATTTATTGCCTTTTTGTATATATATTATTTATCACAAAAAAAAGGAAAAAAGAAGAGAAGGAGGAGTATCATGGAGTAGTTAGGATTTAACAAATGAGTATGACTGCTAAATCATAATATTGATATATCTTTTGGTTTCCAGTATCTTGGAGCAGCTTGAAGGAAAAATGAAGACTTGTGGAATAGTAACCCGTACCCAACTTTAGAATCTGTTCTATAACTTCTTGTTAAAATGTACTTGGAAATTTATCGCTTTTTTGTATATACATTATATTTCACAATACAAAAGTGAAAAACAAACAAAGTTTAGTTTCAGCTTTGAGAAAGGCAATCCCACATTCTTTCTAGGGTAGATGCCTGCTACAAGGGTTCAGTTCTCATAACTTTTAAAATGACAGTCATAGAATTTAAATGATGGGACTCTCACTGTTGGTCACTGCTGCTTAATTAAAAAAAAGGATTTTTGGAGTTTAAGTGAAACTGCATTTGTAAACTGGTAATTCTTATTTAGGACAAACATTTGAAACCATCGATAGCTTTATACACAGCATGACATTACATTTATATGCCTTCCTAACACACTTTTTTTTTTAATGACACTTTAGCAAATAAACTAGGTTAATCCTCTTTTTCATCCCTCACCTGTGATGCAATTGTATAGCATTACAAAAAGGCATATGCAGTGAACAATGGTTATTATTATTATTTTGCTTGACAGAAAGCATTCTGAGTCCACGGGCGTGACGATTTCTTTTATATCAATTATGTAGACGCCTCCAAGACTTCACAGGCAATAGAGTGCAATGCCCAAGCCATGCTGGTTTGGCCTGAGAAATGTCGGCACTCTTGGTGATGCTTGGTTTCTTTAAAGCTTCCCCCCTGGGACGGGAAGGAACCGACCGTAGGCTAGCGATATTCTATCTGTTTCGTGACCCTCATTCCATGGGCGTCTTGAGCTCTGAACTCAAACTTCCTGGACAGGCAGCCGTTTCAAACTTGGCTCTTTCCATGATGGACTCTCCGTGCTGGACTTTCCATGATGGGCTAGGATTTCGTCCATTGGGCGAAGGAAGGGGTTTCACCATGAAGCTGAGAACACAGAGGAATTGAATCCCTACTCTTTATTCTTGACCCTTCCAAATGGGGAATTTAGGAATCCTGGGTCTTGGCAGGACGAGAGATGGTCTTTGAGGACTTCGTTCCAATGGAGTCACCCTCCACAGTATACCAAAGGAGCTTAAGCAGTGCAGGGCATCGTTGGGCATTTAAGAGGTTGGCTGTTAAATCGTTCAAACGGAGAAACCAGACTCGAATCCACCAGAGTTCTATTTAGAAGAAGGAACTGCTGATAGCAAAATGCAGGCTTCTTCTTGTAATTTTCGAATCTCAGAAATGCGTTGGGGTGTCTGCTACCCCAAGCACAGGACAAAAGGACACCCCAACATCCACCTCTCCCCATTCTCTACATTTGTCACCAATTGCCAGTGAGCTGCCTCCGGATGGCGGGAACGAAAACACCTGTCAAATGATGTTTAGGAAACAACTTTTCATGTCCGGGCTGGTCTATTTTTCATTGTCCGTGTTTTTGGAGTTATGTAAGGGTTTTGGAGCCAACAGCATAAACGGCATTCTTAGAACATTTCAGGGTCTGGGTTGAAGGCAGATCAAGTGGTAAAAGGAAGAGGAATGGAGTTTCTACTCTTTAGCTCAAAAAGAAAACATGTCCAAGGGACTCCAAGAGGAAGTCATTTTAAAAGGCTGGAGTGAATTCCCCCGGAATGGTTTTTTCCAACCGTAACTGTATTTTTATTGATTTATTTTTAGTTTTTGATTTTTAAGAACGTTTCAGAAGCTGTGATGTTTTCAGACATCAGGCTGGCCTCTCTTCACACGTTGATGCTATTTTAGTCAAGATACCTTCTTTGGCTTTGTACGGCTTACAGGGATATGATGTGTCTGCTGATAGCTTTTCAATAAAATGGTTTTCTGACCCTCTATTTTGTGCCAACTGGGTGCCTCCTTTTGGCCCTGTTTGCAGAGAGTAGAAAATGCCTATGTGAGATTATCCCAGCTCTCAAAAATCTAACTGGGGCAGAACATCTCCTTTACTCCTCAAACTTGCCTTGTTCTCAGTTACCTGACAACCATTGAAAACCCACTTTTGATTTCAGCTGCTCATGTTGCAAAAAGCACTGCTCTTATTTAGGAAGTTGCCAGGGAGAACAATCTCTGCTAAAATACCAAAATCATCTCCCAGACGGAAAAACACAAGTCGTCATCCCAAAGCATCGACCCTGGAGACACTCCCCCAAATCTTCTTGGGGAGGTTGAGTCTGGGAAATGGGGGTGTCTGCCCAGATTGGGGTGAGGGTCTTGGATGGAGATAGGAGAAAGAGCTCTCCAGGACTGTGCTTTGGTTTGCCAGGCTGCGAGGACAAACATGGCAGGATGAGGTGGCTTACCCAAAAATTGATTACCTCATAGTTTGGTAGCTAAAATTAAAAATCCGGATGTCAGTGGGGCAGTACTTGCCTCCAGATGGGCATGTTGTTAGATCGGCACTCTCTCTGCTCTTCTGACTTCTGGCGTCTTGTGGGTCCACATTTTCTTTCCTTTGGAGCAAGACCTACCCTGCTTTGCCTTGGCCACAATTTAAGTCATAATAAAGTCTTCCAAGGTCCTATTTCCAAATGGCTCCTGCTCGTAGAAACGTGCGTTAAGATTCGAACCTATCTTTTGTGGGGGACACGATTCAATCCCCAGCAGTCTGCAGAGACGCAGATTACAGGAGCTCGTCTCTTTTGGGGAGAGCACGCTCAAGCTGCCTTGTGAGTGCGGGTTTTATCCAGGTCAGTTTCCACCGTTTACATGCTCTTCGTGGGACAATCGGTGTCGTGATTTTCCTACGTTACAGGTTTTCTTGTCCCTGGTCAAAGAGGAGGTGCCAAGGAGAGCCATGTATGTTGTTGGGTAGACTCGGTAACGACTCCTATTTTAATGTCAACAGCCTCGGGCAAGTCCCCCACCCCCACCCCCACCCCCGATCTTGGGTCTCCCTGGCTTAATTTGATGACCCGTGTCCCTGGCTGGCAGCTGCAGGAATGCTTTCTGCCAGCAAGGAATTGGGGGACGTCTCCCATTGCCTTCAGGAATGCCCGCTGCAGGCGCATAAATCCTTTTAAAGAACATTTCCGGTGAAGTCAGGATGTGGGACCCCTGCTGTTTTGGGGTTGGGGGCACACTGGAGCCTGTGAAACATTAACAAGCATTCCATTAATAGGAGCCTTTGGACACGCTCCAAGAGAAGAAAATGACCTTGTGGGTTTTGGAAGAGAAAAGTCCCTGGGGCTCCTGCCGCTTCCTTCCTAGAGATTCTGACCGAGTGGCTGAGGATTTCCGGATCAAATTTCACTCATGGCTACTTGTTTGGCTTTTTCCTTGTCTTTTCGAAATTTGACTTCGTTGGGGGAAGGTCCCAGTTTCTCCCAGCGGGAAAGCGGCGACTGATGCAAACAGGCAGAGATTGAAGGCCGCTTGTCCCGCCACTCTTGTAATGACTTGGGTTTAGCTGCACGGTAGGAACTCAGGGATTTTCCCCCTTTCCCCTTGGGTGTTCAGCCTTTATCAACAGGCACGTTTGAGCGCCTTCAGTCTGCCTATATGTCGGAAAATTCAGTTCCTCTTTCCGTGGAGGAAAACTCAGCTGAAAAGAGTCCAATGGCCCTCTACCCTAAAATCACCCCAAATGACCTCCGACCCCTCCGGCTGCACTTCCGAGTGAGTTATCAGCAATTTTAAAGGTGGGCAAACCCTCACCGAGGGTGGGATCTCGTGGGACCCAATCCCACCTCCTGGGCTACCCGCGCCCACCCAGCGCACGTGGAGGGGCCACACGCAGGGGGCCTCGCAGCCACGGAGCGCCCTTCCTGCGTGTACGGGGGCGTCGCAGCCACTGAGTCCCCTTCCTGCATGTACGGGGAGGGAGTTGCAGCCACGGAGCGCCCTTCCTGCGTGTACGAGGGCTGGGGTCACAGCCACAGAGCCCCCTTCCTGCGTGGACGGGGGTGGGGTCACAGCCACGGAGCCCCCTTCCTACGTGTACTGGGGGGGCTCAGCCACGGAGTCCCCTTTCTGCGTGTACAGGGAGGGGGTGTCGCAGCCACGGAGCGCCCTTCCTGCGTGCTTCCCCAAGGGACGGCTCGGCTGCGCTCAGAAGTGGGGAAGGGGCTGGGGCAGGTTCTGGACATGCCTCTAGGGGCGAGAGGCAGAACGCACCTGGGCCTGCTGGTGCGGAAGCACCTCTCCTGTGCGACTCGGGGAATAATGGTCGATGAGGTGGTGGTGGAAGGGGAGGCACCCGGAGGCATGGAAGGGAGGCACCCGGGGGTTGGGAGGGAGGCACCTGGGGGTACGGGGAGGCACAGGGAGGCTGAGGGAGGCACCGGGATACACCTCTTGTGCGCACCGGAAGCGGGGCGCCGGGAGCGCAGCGGGGCAGGGAGGCGGCTGGGGTGGGGAGGGGGAGGGCACTGGCCCAGGCGCTGCTGCGTCTACACCCGTGTGTGCCTCCTGTGCCTGCTTAGGCGTGTGCGTGTGTCTGTGCGTGCACGTGCTTGCCACCTGGGCATCTGGTCCCGGCTGTGCTGACCACTCCCGCCAAGTCTAGACCGTGCCCGCCGGCTTCGCCCCCCACCCCTCTGGCACCCGCGGCAGCCCGGCTGGGTCTCCTGCGCTCTCGCCCAGCTGGAGGAAGGCTCCCAGGCCTGCGCCGGAACCCCAGACGACGCCCCACCCCCGGCCCATGTCTGGGTCGGGGACCCCTTGTCCCCCTGCCCCGCTCTCCTCTCTGACCCCCTCCTCCTCCTCCGCGGCTGTTTTGGGACTCTCCGGCCACTCGTGGGTCTGTGTTGTCTGCTCACTTCTGCGCCCCCAAAACCTGAGGACGGAGCTGCCCTCGCGAGGGGGGGGTGGGGGGCTCCTCAGCGTGACTACCCCGAGATCGGGGGCGGGGGAAGGGTGGGCAGGGAGCCCCTCGTGTGCCGTTTCCAGCTTCAGTCTCCTTTGGAGACTTCCTGGCACCCCAGTTTCCCCGAGACCCTGCCCGCTGCTTCCAGCAGTGCCCTCAGATTTGGGCTGTGTACCTCAGGTCCTGCCCTGGAGTTGACTCGGATCCCTCCTGTCCTCTGACGCCTGTGCTGGGGCAATCCCTCCCCTGGTGAGGGGTCTGTAAGGTTCTCGGGGATTGCATGACAATTGCATCGTCCCCCACCCCCCATTCCCTCTGCGTCCTGCAGGAGAGACTCTCTCCTGGCTTGGGTGGCTACTGGAAATCCTTGCTGGTCTTTGGCTTGGGGTTGCATCATTCCATCTCTGCCTCCCTCTTCACATGGGTTTCTCTTTATCTGTGTGTCCTTCTGTCCACATTTCCATCTTGTGAGGATAGCAGTGGACATCCCACCTCATCCAGGATGAGCTCATCAGACTAAGACTCCCTGCTAAGACCCTATTTCCAAGTAAATGCCCATTCTGAGGCTCTGGGAGGACATCAAAAATTTTTTTTTTTGGGTGGGGACAGTGTGATTCAACCCCCTACAGGGTGCCAGGTCCTTGTCCAAGCTCAGTGGGCAGAGGCTGGTCTGAGGGTAGGGGACACCCTGTCTCCCTGCCTCTCCCTTGCCGTTCTCAACACCCCATCTTCAATTCCCCCCTCGAGCAAATGCTAATTGGTGTCTCCACCCCCTCTCCCCAGCCTAGGGGCTGCCCACCTGTCCTTCCTCCCTTGCAGGGACAGCTGCTGTCTCCTGGCTCTCTTCCCCATTGTAGTAATTAGATTTAGTTGGCAACTTGGCCAGGTGAACGTGCCTAGTTCTTTTGCTGTGGACATGAGCCAATGGTACGTGAACCTCATCTGTTGCTGATTTACATCTGCAGTCGGCTAGGAGGCTGCCTCTGCAATGAATGATGTTTGACTTAATTAGCTGGTGCTTAAATGAGAGACTCAACGTAGCACAGCCCAAGCAGCTCAGCATACCTCATCTCAGCACTCACAGCCCAGCCCAGGCCTTTGGAGATGCAGAAAGAAATCACCCCCGGGGAAAGTTGTTGGAACCCAGAGACCTGGAGAGAAGACCAGCAGAGACCATCCTGTGCCTTCCATGTAAGAAAGAACCTCAGTGGAAAGTTAGCTGCCTTTCCTCTGAAGAACTAATGAAAGAAATCCCCTTTTATAAAAGCCAATCCATCTGTGTTGTGTTGCATTCCAGCAGCTAGCAAACTAGCACACCCCCTCTGCAAAACTCTGTGCTGTGTTCCCAAGCTCTTCTGAGGATGCACATTTTGGAAATCGGAGGGACAACCCCCTTTTCTGTTCATGCTTTGTTCTAAGGTGAAGAAATCATGTTTGGACATCAAAGAAGCAGTGATGTCTTTGCTTTATGGAGTGTCTGTCCATCATCTCCACCAGTGCTCTTTGACTGGATATTTGGGTCTGAATCTCTAAGTATCCATCTCCCGGGGGTCTGGAATTCTATTTCTAAAACTAGAAATTACTTCTAAAAAACAGAAATTATTTCTAAAAATGGAAACCTACTCTCAAAAGCTATTTGTTTTTCCACGTACTAAACTTCTTTCCATAAAAGTTGGTTGTGTTCCCAGCAAGGGTATCAGTAACTTCCCTTTAAAAGATGAAGCATCATTTCTAACTTTTAATATTTGGTGATTTTTCTGTGTTGTTAATTTCAGGAATCGGTTGTCACTTTTTTTTTCTATTTTGCTGCCAAGGATATTTGTCTTCCTTGTTCCTTGTTTGTTTTTTCCTTGTAGAGCTGTTTGTTTTCCTTGATTGATGAAAAGGACGTTTTGTGCTGAGTATGTTAAGACGATGCCATTGTGTGCCAGATTTATCGCAATTGCTTTCTGTGTGTTCTGCTTTGTTCCTTGTCTTTAACTCTATTTGTGGTATTTTTGACCTGTGGAAGTTAATTGGTTTAATATAAATGAATCTTGGGTGGTGCAACGGTGGCTCAGTGGCAGAATTCTCTCCTGCTATGCTGGAGACCTGGGTTCGATTCCTTGGGTTCGATTTGCCCATGCCAAAAGAAAAAAAAAGGAATATAAATAAATCTCTCAGCTTTTTTTATTCCATCTATTCCAAGTAGGTATCAAACTGTTCCACTCTAGAATCAATTAAATGGTCTATTAATCGTTCTTCCCTCTACTTTATGCCTTGCTTTGTTTTGTACACTTAACTTTTTGACTCAAGTGGAAATCAATTTGAGATTAATAGCCACCCGATATTTTCAAAGTATTTACTGAAAATCTTTTTGTTTTGGTTACCCACCGATAAATCTAATTTTCTCTTTCTCTGTTGTCTACAGGAATGGCCCACTGAGCCCATTTTGAGGAAAGTTCTTCTCCTGGCAAAATTCCTAGTTCATTCTTAGTTTTCCAGATCTGCTATGACAAATACCACATATCAGTCGGTGTAGACGGTGAGTGTTTGTTGTTTCATGGTTGGTGGAGACCCAACATCCAACATCAAGTTATGTGCCTTCTTGGAGAGTGTAAAGTTTTGGAGCCGGCTGGCTATCTTCCTTGGGGCTTCTCCACTTGCTTCTCTGCCTCTGCTACAGGGTGATTTGCCTCGTTCTCTGGCTTCTGGCAACTCCTGTGTCCAGGTTCTTTTGCTTGTTAGGACTTCAGCCTTATTGGGTTAAGACTCATCCTCATTTAGCTTGGCTTCACCTTCACTAGTAACGTCTTCAGAGGTCCTGTTGGCCGATGGGTTCACACCATTTTGACTTGAACGTGTCTTCGGTAGGCAGCATGGAGTGGTCCCTGACAGCCTATTTTCTGCTCTCATGATGGTCAGCAGTTGAAGGATGGGTCGTGCATTTGAGTGGGTGTGTTTATCTCTAGGCTAAAGTAGGAAGAAGAGTGAAGGGAACATGTTCTCCTTTCCAAGAGTTTCAGGTGAGGGGATAAGAAAGCTCCAAAAGAAGCACAGGGAAACCCATATCAGCTGTGCTCTGAGTCGCTCGAAGGTTAAGCACCAGAATTTTTAAAGGGCTGGGGGTCTCTTCTGCCCTCTTCTCCACATCAGATGCTGGTCCACCATCAAGGGCAGCCCCTCTCATCACCACCAGGGTTCCAGGAGAGGATCAAGATGGTGGGACTTGGCCATTACAGGCATGGTGGTGCCAAGATGCTCCACCATCATCTGCAGACTCTGAAGGATGGAGAACAAGGAAGGGGGCTGTTGGGTTGCACCGATGAAAAATGCTACATCTGCACAATGCCGCATCACACCATCGTTTCACCAGTCCTTAACCGATAGCCTAGTTCCATGGCATCTTGGCCTCAGAAGCAAGGACAGACTGGCACTGCCCTTTCCTTGCTCACCTGAAGGTTTCCTGGGAATTCTTGTCCCCCTCCATGATACCACACACACCCAGGTGTGTTTTCTGGGATCATTGTTTTCTGGGCCCAGGGAGATTTGTGCAATAAAGCTCCATTTAGGGGCAATTGTATATAAATTCGGCTCTGTCACTTCTATTTTCCTTCTTCTAGGGTCTTCACTCTTAAAAGGGTGTACGAACAGAAGTCACTAAACTGGCTGGGTTTTGGCAGAGATTAGCAGAGCGGTGTTAGGAAAATGGTCTAACGTCCTGAGAAAAAGGTGTCCTATTAACAGAACCTATTGGTCAACTGTGATGACCCCTGGAAAAAATGGTTATCCGCCCTGAAAGGCAAAAGGGCATTCCAGTGCACTCTTCAAGGAGAAATTCAGAAGTTGTAAAGGCAGCTATGTCTCCCAGCCTTCGCATATTCTTTTTATGAATTTATGAGTATCATAAAGCTGGCTAAGGTCCCCAAGCTTTGCATAATCTTTTTATTGTCCTGCAGGCTATTTTTTTTCCCCTAAAGAATGTATGCCTGTGATCAAGTGCAAGATGGAAAAGTGTCATAAAATGCATATTGTATTATCCATCTCCGAGTTTTATTCCTATCGGGTCCTATCCCAGAGCATGAGACAAACACTAAGATACTGGGTTACACATGAACAACAGTTATTAAGTGGTAAAGTTAAGTACATAGTTTAGAGAAAATGATCAATAATTAAATTTGTCCTTTATTTTCTATCGAAATTTAAGTTACAAACCTGCCTTAAAAAATATAAACCTAATTGTTGGAACTGAATCTTCTAGTCATCCATTGTTCTAATTTGCTCAGTGGTGGAATGTGATATGCCAGAAAGAGAATGGCTTTTAAAAGGGGGAATTTATTAAGATGCAAGTTTACAGTTCTAAGGCCATGCAATTGTCCCAATTAAAGCAAGGCTACAGAAATGTCCAGATTAAGACAGCAACAACTGGTTGGTTACCTTCACTCAAGAAAGGGTGATGAAGTTCAGGCTTTCTCCCTCCACTGGAAAGGCCCATGTTGAACATGGCGATGTCTGCTGGACTTTTCGTTTCATGAAGCTCCCTCAGGGACGTTTTCCTTCTTCATCTCCAAAGGTCTCTGGCTGCGGGGTTCTCACGGGTCTTAAGCTTTTTCCAAAAGGTTTTCTGTTTTAAAAGATTCCAGTAAACTAATCAAGACCCATTTGGAACGGGTAGAGTCGCACCTCCTTCTCATCAAAGTTAGTACCCACGATTGGATGAATCACATCTCTGCGGAAATAATCTAATCAATCTTCCAACCTCCAATGCTGAATCAGGATTAAAAGAAATGGCTGCCTCCACATGATGGGTCAGGATTAAAACGTGGCTTTTCTAGGGCGCATCATCCTTTCACACCAGCACATCCATCATAAAGACCCATGGCTTTAAGTTGATGAGCATTTTACTATTTGTGAAAATGACTTGTTTGAAAATTGCTTTATCCTCTGGCTTTTAGTTCATTGTGGGTGACAATTAATGATTATAAAGTCAACGATTCGCTGAAAGCTAATCCCCACGGAGGATACTATCTTAAATCAGAATATTTATAGTCTATTGCTCCAGACAATTCAATTAAAGAAGATATACCTTTGAGTCTATTGATTTATTTTTGACCAAAGAGGTTATTTTGATTGTTTTAACCTCGAGGAAATGATTCAGTGGGGTTGAATACATAGTGGAGATCAGCAAATTCTTGCATGCCTTTCAATGAAGTAGGAAGAAGAAGTTACTGTATGTGATTGGGAAAATAATGGACTCCAAAGATGCTGTGTCCAAACTCCAGGAGCCTGTGACTATGTTAAGTTATACGGCAAAAGGGAAAAAAGGTGACAGATGGGAATTGAGGTCGCTAATCGGATGACCTTGCGATGGAGGGGTTATCCTGGATTATGTAGGAGGACCCCATGAAATCACAAGGGATCCTAAATTGGAAGAGACAGGCAGAAGAGAGAGAATCAGAGAGGTGGCAGTGCCAGTTGGCTTTGGAAAAGGAAATTGGAGTCATAAGCCAAAGAAAAGACAAGGAAACAGATTCTCCCCTGAAGCCTCCGGAAGAAAGCAGCTCTGCAGACACCTTGACACCAGCCCAATGAGACCCATTTCAGATTTTTGACCTCCAAAAGGGTAAGAGAATAAGCATGCATTCTCTTAAGCCACTACGTGTGCGGTCATTTACTACAGCAATGGTACGAAACTCATACAATTTAAATTTCCTTTTACATCCGACCCTCTAAAGTATAATTCTACAAAACTCTATTGGTGCAGCCAGAGGATATGGGGAAAACCAGTGGTCAGATACCATGCTTCCTAAAGAATGAGGAACGAGATGACTTAGGCTGGTTCAAATCACTATACTTTCATGAACAGAAACTTGGTTGTATATTCAGTTGACATCAAGTAAAAGGGGTTGAGTGGCTATTCACAAGTTGTGGGAGTTACACAAGCACTTCCCTATGACATTAGCAGCTTGTGCCCATACAGTAAAGAAGTACACAAGTCTCACATAAGACATAGTGTTAGGGCCCATCCAGACACTGGAGTGCTGCCTCTTCTTCAGAGAATTGCCCTCATCTGATGGGAGCCGCCTCCCCTGGAAATACCTGGGAGGCTCAGCAATGCCCCCTCTTTGAGGGCAGCCCATGGCCAATGCAATGAGTAATATGGCAGTGCAAGAGCCTGGCCTCTTTACCAAAACATGGAGCCCTGTGTTTTGTCACGCATACTCCAGAGCTCTCCATGGGATCAGGATGAGGTAATATTTCAAGCGAACCTCCATCTTTGCCTGATTCCTTCTCTGACCCATCCTGCTACCCCCCTTTCCCTTCTCTTGAGGGTCCGCCCTCAATAAATCATCTGCACAAGAACCCTCAACTCATGCGTTGCTTCTGGAGCATTTGGCCTAGGACAAATCACCGGAGGTTCTAGGGGAACTTTAGAAAGAGGGACATCCTCCTTTAGGGCATCTAAATCTGAAGGATAAAAGGACTCCAAGGGTGCTGATTTGGTGGATGTGTTGTGTGTGTCAAGAACCCAAGGACAATGCTCCTGAAGAGTGTTTTGAATTCAGTTCTTATTCATCCAGAAGCTCTGGAAGCTGGGACATCATGGTGACCTTCCTCCAGCCCCAAAACATGATGATGAAGATATTTGGTGTAATGAAGTTGTGTCTGGAGATGGTGGAGAATGAATGCCACATTGGGTCATGGTGATGGAGAGGGGGAGGAGGTGGGACCGCCTTTCAAGGCCAGCACTTCCCAGGCACACATACATGATGAGTTTTCTGGCCTCGTACCTTATGTCCACCTTGACTAAGTCTTCGTGGGGGTTATGGAGACTGCCCCGTTCCCTCCTCACCTGACACTAAGGTGTCTATATGCATTCCCTGGCATTCAAAGTTGGCACCTTTGGTCATTCTTGTACGTGATGCCCATTGTTGGTAGACTTCACCTGCATCAAAATTATTGTTGGTGTGTCATGGCTTAGGGTTCTGTGTGTGGAAATGATAGCCCTTTGGATCTTTGATGTATATCTTGGCTGGACCACCAACTTCCATCATGGGCAGGTCTTATATCACAGGTGACAGGTAATGAAAGGCATCTCCCCTCAGACCAATCAACCTTACAGAATCATGATGTGCTCCCCATTGTGTGATGGGCAGTCGGCAAGATGGTGCTAGTAGGAGGCCAGGGAAGAAATTGGTCAGATCCAGCATGTTGGGTCCAGGTGAGGTGGCTTGGTGAACATAGATTTTGACAGGATGCCAGAGTTTTGGGTGTGGTTGTAGGTGGGGTACAAAGGTCAAGGTGAGCTCCTTTGCAAGTGTGCTCAGGTTCTTACCTGGCTGGATGGCATCCTGAACAGGTAAAAACCATCACCACCTTGTGGAAATCATGCCAATCACATGTCTTACCACCTGATGTCTGCAGGTGTGCATGCAAGCAATATGCCAGGTGACTATTGTAGGAAGCTCTCACTTCTGTAAGGTGTGGGTCATGTTTGAGGTCTAATTTTCACAATTCTTGCCCCTGACTTTCTCGGGATTCTTTTTACTGCTAAGGCACAGTGGATCTAGCTGCATTGAGTCTCTGCTTATTCCTTTCCACATAGCCTCTGTAGTAATCACAGAGAACATTTTGGAGAGGCTAAGAACACCTGCCAGAGGGGACCAGATGCATGTTGCTGATTCCACGACCAGGTTTTCATTGTTTCTTCTGGAGGGAGCCCTTGGCAGAAGGCAGGGTGGGGTTGTTTTGGAGACCTATGGCCCCATTCAGGGTAGAAAGGAGCTTCTCTTCAGGATCAGGAGTGGGTATGCTCTGAACTGAAATAAAAAATCCTTGGTCTCCAGGGACATATGGAGATGTGGCACAGCTCAGTGGGCCACCAACTTGGAGTGCTAAATATAAATGCAGATGGAAGGGGAGTGGAGGGACACTTCAGTCCCCAGTTTCCAGCACCAGGCTGGAAAGACCAGGTAGAAAGTTGGGAATTTTTCTTTATCCCAATTTATCCCCATGAAGTGATGGGACTCTATAGGGTCTATGGAGCCTGGTGGAGCCTGGTGGAGCAGTGAGGGAGGTGTCGTGAGTGTCGGCTGCTGCTGTGGTTTGTGCATGCTCAGGACACTCTGTGCTACAGGGAATGTCCACCAAATGTCACTCTCTGTCCCCCATCGCAGACACTTGCTTGAGGGTGGAGGCACACAGATGGCTACTGTGGGTTGCCCTCATGTCCTGCTCTCCAAGGCTGTGCCTCATGGGTGTGGGAAGAGTTTCCCACATGCTCCATCTGGTCAACCCAGTGTTCCTGCTCCTGGCATGTGTGGTGGCAGTAGCAGTAATTGGTTCATTTGTACCCACTTCCATTTTCCCTGATGCTTGGATGTGATGTTCTTGCTGGGCTGTAAGTTGATCTCTGGTGGGTGGCTTTGAGGAGCTGGTAAAGATGTGACACCACAATTTCCTCATCACAAAATGCCACTTACCAATCTTAGAATTTTATAGACTTTCATGAGGCAAAGTATACACAACTGTCCTTCTAGTAAAAGTGACAGCCCTTCCTTTGAGACCAGGATTAGGGGGTAGTGGATGAGCCAGAGCCTTAAAGTTGGAGGCAGGACCAATCCTGTGTCCCTTCCCTGTCTTTATTTACAAGGTTGATAATTTGTTTACGTGATTATTTTTTGCATTAGCTTTGATTCTTCAAAATATCACATTAAATGTTATTTATGTGGCTTACTGAGATTTTTGGCACCCCCTTCAATCTTGCTTCTCACCCCCTCTCATTCTTGCACTGCTCATCTGTAAAAATGGGGTGCCAATTTAAGCATCCTGGGGTTCTTGTGAGGTTGAAGCATGACTCTGTATAATGTGTTTGGCATGAAGTCTAGCCAGAAAGGAAACTTGATTACGGATGTCATCCTCAAGAAATGTAGTAATGTGGAGAAGGATGGAAGGTCAAAATCTCTGTTTGGACTGGAAAATATAGGAAGGAAAGGAAGGAAAATCAGTCACTCAGAGGAATGGTGAAGATACAAAATACTTTAGCAGCTGATCTGTCCCATCTCTGAGCTATCTGGGCATCAGGTACACAGCCATGGACTCCTGAGCTTGTGCCGAGTGACAAAAGGGATCCATTCTGTATGTTGCTGGTGGGTGGTAGACACAAGAGATGGGTTTGGGGGTTGGTGGGTCCAAGAGAGAGCTTTATTCATGGCAAACCATCAGTAGAGAGTAGAACAAGGTCTTCTGCTTCTGTTGATAATGTGAACTGGCTCTTGCAGTCATGGAGAAAGTGAAGGACACCGGGTACGAGTTTGAGTATGTTTCTGTGTGGACGTTTGAGATAAGCTGGGAGCAGAAGATACAGGAGAACATTGGTCCCTTCTGCTGTGGTGTGTGAAGGGTATCATGCCTGACTCTGGGCGTGTTCCTGCATGGACACTTGAGAGAAGCTGGGAGTAGACACACTATTTGGAGGGTTTTCCTCCTTCTGGGAGGGAAGCAACCACGGAGAGGGGTGCTGGTTCTCATCAATCTGATCAGCTACTCTTCACCTGGAAGACACAAGTTTTCTCTGGGTGCTAAAGACAGGCAGTTCAGCTTAAACAACAGCAATTTGGAGTCTCCCAGTTTGGAAACCAAAAGTCCACCGTCAAAGCATCAATGGGATCATGCTTTCCCTCAAATCTGTTGTGTTCAGGTGATGGCTCATTGGCATCTACATTTAATTCTGTCTCTGCTTCCACCTCTCTCTCCATCTGCCTCCTACTGGGTCCAACTTTCTTCTGCTTATATAGACTCCTGTCATATTGGGAGAGGGCCCACCTTGATCGGGTTTGGCCTCATCTTAATTGAAAACATCTTCAAAGATCCCTACTTATCTTTTGGGTTCACATCCATTGGATGGCAGGTGAGAGCTTGAATATGCCTTATTTGGGGGGATATGACAGGATATTATAGGAGGGGAAGAGAGAGAGAGACCTCAGGATTGTTTCCAATACTCCTTGAGGTAGGAGCCTCCTGGGCCAAGGTAGGGGAAGTTTGTCTTGCAATGCGAAAGCTAAACGATGGAAATTATGTGCTCATACAGGACAGACTAAGGAGACCTCAGGCGGTCAAGATTGACCTTTGGGGCTTATATTGGAGAAATGAGAGAGCCTGAGAAACCAATTCCTCTTCCATTAAGGCAGCTTGCTTAAATTACATCTTCTTAACCTCAGATTAGCTGCACTGCTGCATCTTCCTAAAAGCTTTTGGCAGGAGCTCCACTGGCTGTGTGTCTTTCTGTGGGTTCCTGGGGAGTGGAGCTGGGAAAGCTCTGCCAGCCTGGAGCCACCGAGACTGGAGCAGTGTACCCCCTTTGCCTCTGTTTTCTCAGCTTCAGGAGGACACTCCACTCCCCAAGAGAGCCAAAGGGTACGTCTTCCACAGTCCTGAATCAAATGTACATCCCAAAAGTCCAAATTGAGCTTGCCTCTGTACCAGAGTGCTCAGAAACTGCAGCTGAGGAGGAGAGAAAATGTAAGGGCATCCGGGATAAAACTGTGGGGCCATTTTTGATGGCGTGATGCCAGCCTAGTTCTTTTCCAGGGTGTGGCATTCACTTAAATCATACACTTTTGAGTTTGCCGAGGTGGGGCGGGGGCAAGTGGGATGGCACTTGGGCTCTGGGTATGGCTCAGGAGACTCATGATTTGGGGTGGGGGCCCCCTGCTCCAGAGCTCAACTTTCCTTGCTCAGACCCTCTGGTGGGGTACACATTTCAGAACTGGGTCTGTGAGGGGGCTGGAGGGGGCATTGCAGACCCAGCCCCATTTGGCCAGCGGGGTCTCAGCTCGAGTTCTGGTCATCCAATGTTCATGTCGTGGTGTGTCTTGGAGATGCGGGTTCCTGTGAACCTCATTTACCAGTCTCTTCCATGAGTGGGTTTGCACCCCTCAGCCATGGTTCTAAGCTGGGGAGAAGCCCACCCTTTGACCAGCTCTGCCCGCTTCCCAGAATACGAATTCAGCTCTTCTATACGTTGTCTAGTTATGTGTGGAGATATTTATCTCATGTTTGGTCATCGTGATGATTTTAAAAGGGCTCCTTGTGTCTCTTTTTCATGCCATTTCTTATTTCAGAGCAGAGTGGAACTCACAAAGCATGAACTCACAATCCTGCTTCAACCAGAAGTTGGTCTTGTTTTATAGAGTATTTATGTCTCAGATCCTGCAAAAAGGATAAAGTCTCAAGGCAATCTTGTTCTGTCATGGAGAGAGTTTGTTCCAAACTTCTTTCCAGAAGCAAAGGGACAGCTACGGTGAAGGTGTTGGCTATATATGAGGAGGCAACTAAGTGATACATATGTTTTCCCCCCAAGCACATATACTTAGTTCCCTAAAAGGTTACCATGTTGTGCAAGTAATAATCTTTCCCTGACTCTCTTAAGATTGCTCAGTGAAATATAGGATTTTATTCTAATGAAATGTACTCCAAAGGACCCTTTGATGTTTGCATTTACTCTAACCTTCTGGAGGAGAAACATTTCAACAAAGGGAAGAGCAAAAAGATTTAGTCTTCTGGGTCCTGTGCACGTGTGACCAAAGCATACCTGCAGGGAAAGATGCACGCAATTAAAGAGCCTTTGGTTATGAATCAAATATTTCTTTTGCATGAAAAGGTAAACTCTTTATAGCTCGATTATTTATCAGCTCACTCCCTAAAGAAGTCACTGCATGACTTTTATGCTTTCCCATAACTTCCCATGTTAGTCTTGATTTGTGCCATTAAAATGCAAATCTGGCTTATGCAGTGTGGTTTATGATTATCGTTTGCAGTCTCCGTGTACGCGGAAGGGGCTTCCATCATGCAATTAGCAGAGGAGCACGTGAGGATTTGCCAAACTGTGTATTCTGTCTCAATATCACAGAGCTTAGAGAAAACCAGCCATCTTCCACTATAGTCCTCTCCAACAGAGGTTGGAAAGCACTCGTCCCCGTTCCCCTCCAAAGCATTGGCCCATCCTTTTGTAAAGGTCAGAAGAGAAAGAGAAGACAGCGTCCCATCCAATGTGCTTATATGGATTGTGGGGCCTGCCCTTGTCTGGTCAAGTAAAGGACTGGGGACTTATCTGATGGATTATTTTTCTTTTAACAGTTGGGCAGGGAAAGCTGCAAATGCAGCTTCCCAAGACTGGGCAACGGGGCAGTCTCAAGCCTTGTGCCTCCTGAATAAAGGGGTCCCCTTGCCGCCCACCCCCACCAAGAGAAACAATCTGCAGTCTTGGTCTCAGAGAAAGAGACAAACAATGCCAGTCTGAGATACAGGTCAGCTGATGTCAGCTCAGCCTCCTCTTCCAGACAGTAACACCTCATAGATGACAAGCTTCTGAATCTGATTTCTAGACAGGGCGGTGCTCCCTCCAAGGCTCCAAGTTTCCTCCTGCCTCCTCCAGGGGTGGGCAGGGCTGTGCTCCCTCCAAGTCTCCAGGGCTCCTCCTGCCTCCTCCAGGGGTGGGCAGGGCCGTGCTCCCTCTGGGGCTCCAGGGGCTCCTCCCTGCCTCCTCCAGGTGTGGGCAGGGCCGTGCTCCCTCCAGGGCTCCAGGGGCTCCTCCCTGCCTCCTCCAGGGGTGGACAGGGCCGTGCTCCCTACAGGGCTCCAGGGGCTCCTCCCTGCCTCCTCCAGGGGTGGACAGGGCTGTGCTCCCTCCAGGGCTCCAGGGGCTCCTCCTGCCTCCTCCAGGGGTGGGCAGGGCTGTGCTCCCTCTGGGGCTCTAAGCGAGGCACCTTCTTGCCTCCTCCAGCTCCTGGGAGGCCTGTGCATCCCTTGGCTGTGGCTTCATCACCCCAAGCTCTGCCTCTGTCTTCCCGTGAACTTCTCTCTGTGCATCTACCCTTCTGCATCTTTTGAGGATACTTGCTGTTGGTTTTAGTTCTTCCCTCACACCCAAGGAATCCAGGAGGAGCTCATCTCAGGCTTTTCAACCCTATGATGTTTTATGTACATGCCTAAACATGGTCCCATTCACAGGTATCAGAAGTTATGACAGGCAATGAATGGGAACCACTGTTTAGCTCCCTGCAGCATTGCTGGTCAGAGTTCCCTTGTAGCCAAGTATGAGCCGGAAGGGGATTGGAACATGCCCTTGAGATGCCACCTGGGAGGGGAAGTCAGGGAAGCCAGACTGGGCAGATGTAGATGTGGATCTTGTGATGTCTTTACTCTGTAACCCTCCCAAGTTGTGTTGCGTGGAGACTGGCCTCTGTGCCCAGTGCCCCTGCATTGATCTCTCCTTGTATGAGTGCTACACTGGGAAGGGGACATGGTCTTGGACGAGACAGTTACTTTGGTAGAGGATAATTCTCAGAAAGGGTTGAGCTGTCAGCCTTCTGCAGTCAACTCTCAGGCTGGTGTGGGAATAGGAATCTGAGACTAGAGGGCTGTTTGGGAGGCAGGTGACTGCCCCCACTTCTGCACCGATGGCTATGGGGACATCTCCTTATGGGTGGCAGCAGCACAAGGGCAGGCAAGGGCTAGGCAATGGAAGCTTTCATGGAGGACCAGAATGTTTCTCGCACAGCAGTCTACTTGGATGTAAACCCAGAAAGCTGGACGTTCTGGGAAAGGAACACAAACCAAAGCACAGATTCTCCTTAGCTGATGTCCAAGGCTCACCCAACTCTGAGATGTCCATGCTTCCCAAGAAAGATGCTCCATTAAGTCTTGTACAGATGGTCACCAGAGACTTTGGCATGAGCTGGAAACAATGATGCAAATAATTATTGATGACTATTTAAAGGAAGATTGGGATTGCATCAGTTTTCAAGGGATACACTGACATATCCCATAAATGAATGTCGTCATTCTCAACCACTGATTATTAGGTTTGGATCTGGGTCTGCAATGCCCACTCCATTTTGTGACCAGAAGTATATAAAGTGTGAAATGTTTTTTATGAAGCAGCTTGAAATAAAAAACCCCATCCACCTGACATTTTTAGTATGAGCTGCTTTAAATAAAAAACCCCATCCACCTGACATTTTTAGTATGAGATCATCAAAGTATGGGACATTAAAATTTGTAACTGCTGTGTTTTTGTGGAGGGATGCTTTGTTGTTATCTTCGTGAAATAGGTAATATTGACATCTGCTCAGTTGAGCTATTATTGTTTTTTTTAATCACAGAAGTGTGATGGAGAATTCCTTTGGCACATGTTTATTACCTTGGATTTTATGTCATATGCAGAGTGGAATGTTTATATTTCCCCAAGTCCAATAAAAGTCAAGAACTGCATTTTCATAGCCCTCTCTCAGCACAAAGCTGCCCTTGAAATCTCTGAATCAAGAGCCCGTTATTTTCTAGTTGCAGTTTATTTCTTTTATTAGTCAGTTTATGCCAGAAGTTTTCATCTTTTACTTTCTGTTTGCAGAATCCAAGTGAATCACAGCGAAGTTACCACTTTTAGTTTCGTCCTTAGAGAAGATTCTTTAATTAGTTACAAATATGGCGGCCTCTGGGTGTGGAGTTGATACTTTCCCACTCCAGTGATCCCAGGCTTGGCCAAACCAGTTGAATATGAGCCCAAGCGATGTGCACCCCTTCCTATCAGAAACCCAAAGAGCTGGCAGCTGGTTTTTCTGGTCTTTTATTCTCTCCACCACCCCACCCCAAGAACTGGCAGTGTGCCATTACTGAGCTGCTCCATCACTCTGATTTCTGGTCTGAAGATGACTTGGATTGAAAGTCCCAAGCTGTCCATAATTACATAAGTGGGAAATAGAAACCTGTTGTAGGTGAGGCACTGAGACTCCAGGGCCAATTTGTTACTGGAGCATCACCTTGCCTATTCTGACTGATGCACTTATTAATCACTCCCTTTCCATGGGTTCTTTTGTTCTGCTGTGTATTCAAGGGATGAAAATACCCCCTCTTTATAAAAATAATCACCGAGAAGATGGAATTATTTGTGCTGTTGTTCCTTCTACCCCTTGTTTCTTGGCACAAAGATCTGCCTAATTATTTGATGTTTTATTAAGGTGATTTATCCAAGGAGGAAGCAAACTTGTGTTTTCCCTGGTGGCCTAGCAGCTGAGTGGAGAGGAGGCAAATGATTGGAAAAGGCAATTCTCAAAGACTTGTTCCCCGGCTGTTTTTGGGGGGGTGACCCACTTTTAAATCTCACAAGTGAGAAACGAGTGAGGCAAGAAAGAGTAGACACCAGAGCTTCCGGTGAGTTGGTCTTTGAGGTCTGTCCAAGGGTTCTGTGTTGAAATGGTCCAGGATATTGCCACATGAAGTCAAAAGTATCTGCTGTGGACGAGATGGTATGGAGATGCTCAGATGAAGGAGCCTGGCTGTTGGTGTGGAAGATGCACTTTCTGATAGCAAAGGCCAAGGTGGACAAAGGAGAGAAGTCCACAGGATGGCCACCAGGGGTAGAGCTGGGCAGGGTGCCATGACAACAGTTCTCTGACATTTAGGCATTGACATTTCCAGATAGGAGAAGGGAGGCTGTCGAATACGGAAACAAGGGAGGCAAGGTCTGTCCCAAATATTGCTTCTCCACAGTTTTGTCCAGCAGCAATCTGAGTCACTGACTCCATCTGTGGATAGAAATGACCCGGGTGTGGGAGGTGTTGGCATTTAACAGTTTAGAGAAGCCTGGGGAAATGGTGGGCAGAACCCATTTCTCATTAGTCACTAAAATTATAACAGGGATAGCTGGTATTTACCAAGCTCTTCCATTGTCTAGGGGGCTGTCCCAAGAAATTTCTTCATTGGCATCACCTTGTATAATTTTATGCCCTATGCATGAGGAGAACACTGTTATTACCCAGAATTGCATGAGCATAGATTGATCAAATCTGAGGTGACCAACCTTGGAATTCCAGCTTCTGTCTGCTTGACCAATACCTGGTAACCCCAGAGCTTCAAGCCTAACTGGGAAAGGTGTGGAGGTTCCTCCCAGACCATTGGGTATAAACAAACTCAGGTTTAATAACGACTTTGATTTCTTTTCTCCAGTGGCCATTAAAAACCCATGAGCTGAGATGTTATGAACACTAGTTTTTCCTGTGTTGCTTTAAGGCCGCTTGTTAGGGTCAGCTTTTTAACAGTGTGTTGCAGACCTTGGAATAGATTGTCTTTTATGAAGCTTTGAGTCACCCCTCTCCAGGCAGGGAACAAAGACCTTCAGAGTGTCTCTGGGGAGAACAGACAGCTCGACTGATTTTGTTTACCTCCTGGAAATGTCAGATTTGGAGGTTCATTGCATCTGTCGGGGGGAGTTTATGTGTCTCTACTGGGCTGTACCTCACCCCGCCACAACGACGCTTCTCTTGCCTGCTGCTAAAGATCTTAGAGGGTCAGAACCTGGTCCAAGGGTTATTCCTTAATTTCAGAAGACAGGCTGTCCCTCCTGTATGAAAGGACTGGGGTTTCAGGAAAGCGTCAGCTGTATGATACCAAGGAGGAATTTGGATTTCGCCAAATTTTGATGGCAAAGCAAATAGAAGTCTTGGCTTTAGCTCTAAGCCATGTTTTAACTATGATTCCAGGCAAATGTCACATGTTTGTGTGTGATGTGACAGATATAAATGTCATCGTACCATCTACATTGGAGAATTGCATCTCTTGCAACATTGGGAGAAGGCACAGATCATCAATGCACAATCACGAGGGGAAATCCTACATAGCTGAATGTTCTTCTTTCATAACTTGGTATCAATGTACAACACGTCAAGAAAAATAACAATAGATCATAAGAGCACCCCAGACGGTTTCCATAAATTGGACATCTGCACACATCGAACAGCCCCAGACTGAGATGGGACATTACTAGTGTCTCAGAGAGCCCCGTGCCTACACCTAGCGTAGCCACTGCTCACAATTCTCATACTGCTCAGTAGTTTTGCCCATTTCTGTAAGTTCCTTAAATAAATCACGGAGTATCTTCTCTTTTTTGTACAACTTCTTCTGCTCAATGTTATCTTTGTGAGGTTCAGCTATATTCCGTGTTGTAGATTATTCATTTCATGGATGTTTAGCATTCCCCTGTGCAAATGCAGTTTGATTTATGTGTCTGTTTTACTGCCGCTTTCCCGACTGGTGATATGACAAATGAAGTGGCTTTGAGCATCCTGACCCATGTTTGTTTTGGTGAATGTGGAGGTATTTTGGGGAGTTTATACCTGACGGGGGAGGAAAGGGGAACATGAGCTGTGTCTTGTCCAAGGTCGATGACCAGGAATCTGAAACCCTTTCTCCTCAGCAGTTTAAGAGGACCTCAAATAAATTCCAAAGTAAAGGATGAGTCTTTGATTGATGCATACTTTGATACGACTTGTGAATTTTAGAGCTTCCCAGAGTCATTTGTTCTCTTGAAATACTATGGTCATCTAAAAAGAGCGGATGGCTCTAAATGAAAAAGGCAATGAAGCATGCCCATGCAAAGAGTGGAAATGAAATGAAGCTGGTTGTGGCATATCAGGGCACTTAAAAAAGGCCTCCAATGTTGAATTGAATTTAGACAGTTTTATCTACACTCAAGGCTCTCACAGAGGGTTTGGCCAGTCTCAATAAAACTCTCAGAATCTGGCGTCCCCCTGGGCAACATCTCTTTGTGTTGGAGGCATTTGCTTTATGACCGTAAATTGAAATTGACAGCCATGCCTGGCTGGCCAAAGGATAGAAAATGGTGGTTTGGAGCTCTTTAAATCTACATGATGAATGCTGACATTTTCCACTGTTTATAGGCCTATTTCATTTCTACCAAAAAAATTTGCATGATACAATTTTTTAAAAGTTGATATATTCGAGTCCTCTGAAAAGCAGACACCAAGGTGGGATCGGCCGTGCAAGAGAGGCATTGGGGGAGGTTTCGGTGAGTGGAAACAAGGAGGTAACTGGGTGAGTGTGACAGTAACTCTGATCGTGATGTAGGTTTGAGCTCTGAAAAGGAAATGGTGGGGTTTGAGAAGCCACACAAATGGGTGGTCATTCTTGGAATGACATAGCGGGGGCGTGGAACCGACATCACTCATCACAGAAGCGTGTGTCACCCAGGGATGGGGCAGCTGTGAGGGGGCCTTCATAGTCAATCCCCATGGAGTCCAGAGAAGCAACTGGACCCTCAGGGACACACTTCAGCCAGGAGGCTGAGAAGCATCTTCTCATAACTGAGATACTGCGGCATTTTTCATTTTACAGTATCACCATAATTTTTCTTTTATTGAAAAAATATTTCTCCCTTATCCCTGCCCCCAGGAACAAATGCTCAACAAAAGAAGGATTATGGATGGTTGAGCTATTTGTGAATATATGGTCAGCATGCTAAATAATTACAGAAATACAAAATTAAAAAAAAAACGGACCATACACTTGCGAACTTACAAAGGAGACTGATAATGTCAATTTTAAGATTTTTCAGGAAACAGAATTTTCTCTTAAGAATGCAAATTTGAAAGTTGAATCGGGATGACCTATTTCCGATTAAAAATGCCCAAATCCTTTGAACCAGCGATTCAATTTCAAGGAGTCTAGCCTACAGCTCGCCTGCCTAAAATTATTATGTATAGATAATTCGTTGCAAAACGTATTACATTTTCAAATAATTGGAAACATGTCAGAATTGCACCTAGGATAATGGTCATGATGGTCAAATTTGGTTCTGGAATGCAAGGAATAGAAATGACTCTAATTTAAGGAAGTTAGTGGGCAGATATGGGGAAGGACTGAGAAAAGGTGAAAAGCCTGGGAAACGTGATATAAATCTAAGGATTCAGGTCTACGGTATATGGACAAACATCAAGTTTCAGGAATTGTCTGGCTAGGACATAATACCTGCCACCGCCACTGCTGGACCCTACACACCTGTGCCACAAGACTCTTGGAATCATTAGTGACTCTCTCTGTGCATCACTCCCTGAGCATTCAAGATCCCAGGTGAGGCACCTGCCTGGGCAGGTGTGGTCACTGCCTCCCCAAACTTATTGTAAGGGAGGGAACAGAAGCATTGTCTCCTTGGGTCTCAATACCTGGAAACAATGTTTATTCTTCCAGTGGTACTCATAAAACTGAGGTTTCCTCTAAATAGAAAAGACGTTCCAAGGCTGTATCACAAAAGAGAAACGGGTACTCCTAACAGGTGAAATCAATTATGGAGCAGCCAAATGCCAAACTAAGAAGCAGGGATCACAGAAAATGAAATATACACCCCACCAGAAACAGCCCCTAATTTATCATGAAGTGGAAAAACCACGTTGTGCAATTTCTATTTTATTATTTCACTAGGCGTATTTATGAAAATATGGGGTGGTGGCAGATATTGAGTTAAGGATAAACCACCAACCTTTAGCACAGATTCCCTGGGCAGGTGTGATTTGTTCTAGACGTCTATTGTTTGACTCTTTAATCAATCAGGGTTAATTCTCTCCATAATAATAAGAATGTTTAAAGCTGATTTAACAAGTGTGATCTAATATATATATATATGGTAACTAGTAACGAGCACATCTGCCCCTTAGAAGAAGTGTCTAAGCAGACTGAGGGAGGATGAGAGGAACGAGTGTCTGGAGATTCCTTTTGCAGGGACAGCCACTGCGTGGAAGATGTGCCTCGGGTCATGTCTTGCTGAGAATGGTTCCCTTCCACTGTTCACAGCCCAGACAAGGGCTTAACAAGAATTTGTTCGTTCACCCTGTTTCCTCCCATTTAATCTCTGTGTGATTTTGGGTAAGTAGCTCATGGTCACCGGGTTCTCTTCTTCATATTTGTCAAGAGGAAATAATGTCCTCCTTTTAGTGTTGGGTTTGTGGTGTGAATGAAAGGACCCAAGAAACAGATGTTATTTCAGGAGCAAACAAGCATCAGACCATTGCAAATGGTAGAGTTTGGCCTTTATTCCCAACACTTGACATTGGTGATGTGAAGCTGCAGGTAAAACCATCAATCTCCTTCCTTCTTCCTTGTGGGCAATTTCCTTTATTGGTTTGGGTTCTCCTGCTACCTCCTAGATTCTCCCTTGGGCTTCCCCAGACACTCCTATTTTGGGGTTGGATGGATGGAGCAGTTTGGCACAGTGTCTACTGGGTCAAATAAAAACAAATCTGGACTCAGGTAGGTAGATCCTTCATTTGAAGCTTGTCATAATAGGAGAGGGTGTGTTGTGATGGGAGAATATGCTGATCATACAATCTGAAAATATGGCAGCGATCAGACAGAGCGGAGTTTTCTTTTATAGAAAGGGGTAAACAGGCTTAGAAAGAACAGGGTGGGTGGGAAAAGCAGGTGGTGAGACAATCGATCAGGGAATCAACTCTCAGGAGCCCATTCTCAGGAGAGATCAGCTGGGAGGACCACCACGTTGTAAGGCTGCCTCAAGGGAAGACCGGAGTTCTGTGGTCTTGCTCCAGATAAATAAGGGGACATCTGTCCGTGAGTCTTATCTAAGTCAGGTGGGGAAGGGTGATGCTTTGCAGTAAGTCATTTCCAGAAACAGAAAGGTTGAGGGTATGTTTCAACCACTGGTCTTTTCCAGCATCACGTGGGCAAGAGAGTTATACAATGTGGGGGGATTTTAAGGGAAGGAAATCCCTTAAATTAAATTAAATTAAATTAAATTTAAATTAAAATTAAATTAATTTAATTTCTTAAATTAAATAGAAAATTATGCACCTACGTTGAGGAAGGAAAGGACAGTTCTCTTTAGAGTCAAGTCCAACCATTTGCAAATTTAATTAACCTGCTACCCCATACAACATAGTATTTATAAAAGCACATGTTCATTAATTAACCGTATGCCATGCTATAGTTTCCCCAACATTTTGGGTTGTATGCTTTTATCTTAATTCCCCATCTAATGATTTTATCTGATTATTATAGGAATTAGAAAGGAAATTCTGACTTACAATTCAGATGACTTGGCATCATTTGTTTTATTACTGAGATTTTAGAAAAGTGTCTTTTAGCATAAAAACTATATTGTAATGTCATGTAGGTGTCGAGGATTGGTGCCACATTGCGGAAAACCTTCATCAATTTTTTCTTACATAAAAACGAAAAGATAGAGAACATTTTAGTTTTTCTCAAGCAATAATCACTCAGCTCAATCCACTCCGAAGCGATGACATCCATTATCCGGTGTGTCGTCCACCTTCTCAGTTTAGCAATGTTTCATCCGTTGCATATTATCTAAATTGATGTCGATACTTTGTGTTAAATCTACAGGAAATGTAAGTATCTTTCCAACGTGATCATGTGATTCACTCTTCATCTGCCATGGCTTAGTTCCCAGCGCTTCTGTAACAAATGAGTGCAAACTGGACAGCTAAACAGCAGAAATTCATTCTTCCAAAGCTCAGGAGGCCAGTGTGGACAAGGTGTGGACAGGGCCCTCCAAAGGCTCTGTGGGAGACTGCTTTCTGCCTCTCCATAGCTCCTGAGCTCTAGGAGCCTCTTGGCTCATTCCTGCATCACCCAAGTCTCTACCTCCATCTTCATGTGGCTTTCTCCCCTGTGACTCTCTGTCATATCTCCTTCTCTGTTTTCTTAGAAAAAAGGCATTCATTGGCTTAAAGACTCACCCCACTCCAGTATGACCTCATCATAACTTAATCACACCTGCAGAGACCTTAAGTTCCAAGCAAGGTTGCATTTGCATATATTGGGGGTGAGGACTCGGACATATCTTTTTCGGTGACACAGTTCAACCCAGTATATCCAGATGGTTAAAGAACCCAAGAACCTACTACAACTTCTACTCAACAATGATCCTTCCTCAGAACGAATTACTCCTTTTAGGGCAGCTGGAACAATTTTTGTACAATTTGCTTTCGATATCAGAGTAATCAGTTTAGACGTCATGGCTCAGCTGTATCCCTTTCCTTTCATCCTTCACTCATCTTTTAACTGGGTTTACTCTCAGTTCTTTGGTAAGCAAATTTTGAGTTTTTAAAGACATTAACTCTCCAATGTATAAATCAGAATTCTATAATGTCTCTTGGTTTTGTTGACATGTTGCCAACACATCATTCCAAATTGTGCTTAAAATGGCACAATCCAGCTGATCCCCAACTGCTCAGGGCTACCATGGAAAGTGGGAGATATGCACGGTTCTTCACTAAAAGTAGGCATGGGTGGACCTGATACTTGGTGGTCTAGTTTGCTAGCTGCCAGAATGCAATATATCAGAAACAGAATGGCTTTTTAATAGGGGAATTTATTAAGTTACTAGTTTACCATTCCAAGGCTGAGAAACGTCTCAATTGAAACAAGTCTATAGAAATGTTTAATCTAAGGCATCCAGGGAAAGATACCTTGGGTCAAGATGGCCAATGAAGTTCCAGGTTTCTCTCTCAATTGAGAAGGCACATGGCGAACACAGAGTTTCTCTCTCATCTGGAAAGGCACATGGTGAACACAGCATCATCTTCTAACTTTCTCTCCTGGCTTCCTGTTTCATGAAGCTCCCCATGAGGCATTTTCCTTCTTCATCTCCAAAGGTCACTGGCTTGTGGACTCTGCTTCTCGTGGCTATGTCGTTCTTCTTTGCTCTCTCTGAATCTCTCATTCTCCAAAATGTTTCCTCTTTCATAGGACTTCAGAAACTAATTAAGACCCACCCAAATGGGTGGAGACATGTCATCACCTAATCCAGCTTAACAACCACTTGAGTAAATCACATCTCCAGGGAGATAATCAGATTACAGTTTCAAACATACGCTATTGAATAGGGATTATTCTGCCTTTATGAAATGGGATTTTTATTAAAACATGGCTTTTCTAAGGGACATACATCCTTTTGAAGCAGCACAGTTGGACATTCTCCTGCCCAGGTCTTCTTAGACTAAGCGTGATCCAAGGAGTGGGCTGGGCAGAACCATCTCAGAGCCTCTAAGGGGAAAGGGGATGCAAAGAAGGTGGAAAAAACAGGAGGCACTTACTGGTTCCCAAGGTCACCTAGCATCTCTTATGGACTGCCCCTAAATTTCTGTGTCTCAATCAGGGGTACCTTCCACCCACTTTGCCTGACTTTGGTCCCTCTGACCCCAATCTCAATCTATCCATCCACGCTGTCTTTTAAAGCAATGGAACAAGAATTAAGATATGAGCTCTCTGGAGATGAGGAAGGCAAAGAGATGTGTCTGTGTAGCCATTTCTGAATTTGTGAAATCGGGACTTTGTCTCATGTCAGGGCAGAGCACTTCCTGTGAGCCATTTTCTTTGTTTGCACGGTGTTTTAGTTCCCCAGCTGTGGTCACGAATACAATGAAATGGGTTGGCTTAATGGGGAGTTGTGGGCTCGTGGTTTTGAGGCTTGAAGTCCCAAGGCAGTGCTGTCTCCTGAAAGACTGGTGTTGTGATGTTGGCTTCCAGCTATCCTTAGTCCTTGGCTTTTCCATCATATGGCAATGCCCATGGCAGCCTCTCCTGGCTTCTCCTTTCTCCTCCATGCCCATTGGCATTCCACTCCTGGCTGCTCCCTCTGGCTTTTTCTCTCTCTGCAGCCTTCCCTATTAGGCCTCGGTAATAAGATTAAGAACCCTCCTGAAGGCTCTGTTTTAGTTTGCTAACCCTGCCAGCATGCAACACAGCAGAGATGGTTCGACTTTTAATAAGGAGATTTATTTAGTTACCAATTTATAGTTCCTTGGAGGAAAGGCAGCTTTGTCTGGATTTCTTTGTCACATGGCAAGGCATTTGGGGATTGTGCTGGTTTGGAACGAAGGATGCCCCCTAGAGAAGCCATGTTTTCGTCAAGTGTCATTTCATAGAGGTAGAATGGTCTCTACTCGGTACTGTGTGTTTGAAACTGTGATCAGATCATCTCCCTGGCTGATGGGGTTTGGTCAAGAGTGGTTGTTAAGCTGGATTAGGGGACGACATGTCTCTGCCCATTTGGGTGGGTCTTGATTGGTTTATTGGAGTCCTATGGAAGACAAAATATTTTGGAGATTGAGAGGTTCAGAGAGAGCAGAGCAGAAACGACATAGCCACAAGAAGCAGAGTCCACCAGCCAGTGACCTTTGGAGATGAAGAAGGAAAATGCCTCCTGGGGAGCTTCATGAAACAGGAAGCCAGGAGAGAAAGTTAGAAGATGATGCTGTGTTCGCCATGTGCCCTTCCAGATGAGAGAGAAACCCTGACTGTGTTCGCCATGTGCCCTTCCACTTGAGAGAGAAACCCTGAACTTCATCGGCCTTCTTGAACCAAGGTATCTTTCCCTGGATGCCTTTGATTGGACATTTCTATAGAGTTGTTTTGATTGGGACATTTTCTTGGCCTTAGAACTGTAAACTAGCAACTCATTAAATTCCCCTATTTTAAAAGCCATTCCGTTTCTGGTATACTGCATTCCAGCAGCTAGCAAACTAGAACAGAGATGTCTACTGACCTTCTCTTCCAGCTTTTGGGTTCCAATGACTTTCCCCAGGGTGTGTCCTTTCTACATCTCCAAACGTCTGGGTCTGAGCTCCTTCTCGCTCTCTTCTGACTCTTCCTTTAAAGCCTCCAGTTGACCAAATTAAAGCGTCACCATGGCGGAAGGCTTGCCTCTTAGCCGACTGCAGATGTAATCAGTCACAAATGAAATTCACACACTGATGATTTAAATCCACAACAGCAGAACAACTGGGCACCATCACCTGAATGTAAGGATTACAGGTCCAATTACAAGGATTTACACCTACAGGAATGTTTAATTTTTTTATTTTGCTATAAGAGATTACAATCTAGGCCCTTGTTTTCTTTTTTTTTTTTAATTTTTAATTTATATGACATGTATACAAAGCAAAGAAAGGAAAAAGCTATAGTTTTCAAAGCACTCTTCAACAAATAGTTACTGGACAGATCCCAGAGTTTGTCATGGGCTACCTTACCATAATCTCAGATTTTTCCTTCTAGCTGCTCCAGAATATAGGAGACTAGAAGGAATAATTTTTTTTGATCATCACAATCAATTTTTTTTTCTTTTTTGTGAAAAACAACATATATACACAAAAGCAATACATTTCAAAGCACATCACAACAATTAGTTTAGAACAGATTTAGAGTTGGTATTGGGCAACAATTCCACAATTTTAGGTTTTTACTTCTAGTTGCTCTAAGATACTGGAGACTGAAAGAAATGTCAATTTAATGATTTAGCAATCATATTCGTTTGTCAAACCCTACCTTCTCTGTATAACTCCACCATCACTTCTGATCTT
This sequence comes from Tamandua tetradactyla, assembly GCF_023851605.1. Classification (NCBI taxonomy): domain Eukaryota; kingdom Metazoa; phylum Chordata; class Mammalia; order Pilosa; family Myrmecophagidae; genus Tamandua; species Tamandua tetradactyla. Next base: position 173,197,972 of record NC_135353.1, on the reverse strand, counting down.
TCTCCCTCTCTTTAGGAATATTTGGGCTATGGCCACTCTAACTTTTTCATGTTGGGCTGTCTATAATATGGGGTAGGGAGTTGGAACTAGCTGATGTTCTGGAGAGGCTGGGCCCTCTGTATTTCAGGACTTATCTGGTCCAGGGACCCATCCGGAGGTTGTAGGTTTCTGGAAAGTTACCCTAGTGCATGAACCTTTGCAGAATCTTATATAATGCCCTAGGTGTTCTTTAGAATTGGCTGGAGTGGTTTTGGTTGAGGTTAGCTATGATAGGTAGTAATGTCTAACTGAAGCTTGTGTAAGAACAACCTTCCGAGTAGCCTCTCGACTCTATTTGAACTCTCCTAGTCACTGATACTTTATTAGTTCGCTTTTCCCCTTTTTGGTCAGGATGAAATGATTGATTCCACAGTGCCAGGGCTGGACTCACCAGGAATGGGTTAATTTTAAGAACATGATTTTCTGGCCGTACAGAGCTCTAAGCCCACACTCAGCATCTGAACCTAACTTGTTTAGGTGGGTGTGAAATATTCTCTCTTCTTGTTTTGACTTGTAGTTCTCTGATGATTAATGTCGTCGAGCATCTTTCCATGGGCTTACTGAACGTCTGAATGGCCTCTTTGGAGAAATGTCTATTCAAGTCCTTTGTCCATTTTCCGCTTGGTCTGTTTGTCTTATTGTTCTGTTGTAGCAGCTTTTACATATTCTGGAAATTAAATTCTCATGAGATGTACGATTTGCAGTTATTTTCTCCCGTTCTTTAGGTTGTGTTTTTGCTTTCTAATGCTCTTTGTGGCCAGAGGTTTTTAATTTTGATGAAGTCCATTTTATCTGTTCATTCTTTGTCATCTTAGGCTTTTGTTGTGTCAGATCTTTAAGAAACCATTGCCAGGTCCAAAGTCATGGAAGTTTTTCCTTATATTTCCTTCTAAGTGAAGTTAAGGATCTCAAGAGGACATCATCCTGGATGATCTGGTGGGTCTGTTTTTTATTTCTGGGTGCATGGTCTGGGAATTGAACCTGGGTCTCCCGTATGCAAGACGAGCATTCTACCACTGAGCCACCCGTGCGCCATCTGGCTGAGTCTTAAATCCAACGACTGGTGTCCTTGTAAGAGAAAGGCAGAGGGAGGTCCGAGACTCACACACCCAGGGAGAAGTTAGTGTGATGATGGAAGCACAGCTTGGAGTGATGTAACCACAAGCTAAGACACACCTGGAGACCCCAGCTACTGTAAGGGGTTAGGAAGAGGCCTCCCCTGGAGCTTCCAGATGGAACCAATTCTTCAAGGGGACCCCTTGATTTTGGACTTCTGGCTTCTAGAACTGATGGAATCAATTTCTGTTATTTTAAGCCCCCCAGCCACAGGAAACCAACACAAGGCCAAGGACACATCTTTCAATCTTAACTCCTCAGGCTGTGATCCAGAAACAGCAACAGAGAATGTTGTACTGTGATGTGGGGTCTCCTCTTTCCTTTCATTGTCTGGGAAGAATGAGCTGTGGAGTCCAGAGAGACCCAACACATGCAGTGTCCTTTAGGGCCATGCACGGAGTGGAAGCTGTGTGCCCTGGCCCTGTGGTGCTGTCCTTAGGGACCCCAGGACCTGCTGCTGACCCTCAGACATGGCTTCACTCCAAGTAGACCTGACCCTGTAGGCATGGCAGCATCTTCAAATCCCTATCCTGCTCCATGGGTGGGTGGGGACTGAGGTGGGACATATGCTTAAAGACCAGGAAGCTACAATGGTCTATCTGGAGCGGGGTCCACTGTGGTTCCCAGAGGTTTTCTTACTCCTAATACCACTTTATGAGATGGTCAGCTGCTACTGGAATTTTGACCAGGAGTGCCAGCCTATCATGTGTAAACTTCTTTCCCCTTGACTTCTATGCCTAACGGTGACCGGGCAATTATCCTTCATACTTCTGGGGTGGATTTACATTTCCACAGCTGCTTCCCTTGCAAGTTTCTGAATCAGCAGGCCCCAGAGGATGCATCAGTTCCTCTGAAACACACAGCACCATCCACCTTATGTCTCATCCAAGACAACCAGGGTGCATTTTCCCCACTCATGAACTTGATATGATGCTAGTTCTTGACACATCTGAAAGGTTCCTGCCAGCATGAGATCAAAGAAGTGATATTAAATGCTTTCAAATTGCTGTAGCAAATCCCATTTGGGAGAATGCTAGATTCAGAGCAATTGCTGCACTGTGTGCCTGTTTTTCTCCAGGATGCTATGGGCCAGTACTTTTTCACTCTTTGTCACTTAGTCTTGAGTTATTCATTCCAAGCCAGACTTAACATTTCTTCTGTTTTCTATGGGCTAAACTCCTGGTTTCCCAGGGTTCTCAGTTCACATTACTTCTTGGACTTTCTCTACCTCAGCTCTTTACCCAATTCCCAACTACATCCACACTGACCTTTAACCAGCTGTCTCCGTGGCATCTGCCAAACGCAGCTTCCATCACTGGTCACCGTGGATACCGCAAACCTTTCAAAGGAAAAGGGAGACAAAAGAAGAAAGGGCTAAGAAGTCAAAGGGGAAGGCATGTTCTTGCCAGAGGAATTAATGAGTTCCTCAGTGGGATGTTTTATATTCCTGCCTCCTCAAGATTGTGCCCAGGTCATTTCCTGACCCCTGAGGAAGGAGAAAGGATAATGGAAACGCTCAGTTTTTTGGTCCTATGTGAAGAAAATGCTCCCGTGACTCCAAGGGCTTCGGGCACTGTTTTTTTCAGTACCATCCTGTGTCAGGGTTCAAGATCACCCACAGTTTGATGATTTGCTAGGAGAGCTCATAGACTCAGTGTAGAGTTGTCCACACAGCTGTGATTTATTACAGAGAAAGGACTCAAAGCAAAACCAGCAAAGGGAAAAGGTGCATGGAGTGAAGTCCGGAGGAGACCAGACCCAAGCTTCCAGAGTCCTCTCCCAGTGAAGTCACACAAAACACAGATATTTCCTTAAGCATCAAAGTGTGACCACACATGTCCACCAGAGAAGCTCCCTGGAGACTCTTTGCCCAGGTCTTTTTTTTTTTTTTTTTTACTGGAGGCTCATCACAGCTGGCATGAACCAAAATCCCAGAGTCCCAGAAGGAAAGCAGGTGTTTAGCACAAACCACCTTGCTTGCACCATCAGTTGAGGCTCACAGAGTCACTTTATCAGTTAGGGAACTCTTCTGAAATCCAGTTCCCGGATACCCACCAAATGCCAACGTTCCAAGTAGGACTTTCCAAGGACATGGGTCTCCGACCCACTCTGCTAACTTTTTCTGCACCAACCCCCAGGTCGTCACTCCAGTTTTCCTCTTCATTTTAGTCTCTTGATGATGGTCTCAATTTTGGAGTGCTGAGAACTTCTTGCTTTCCCAAGTGTTCCTGAAAGGAATGGAGCCCTGTATCATCTCTAGAGAAGGGTCTTTCAGTACATTTCTGCTTCTCAAATTACTTAGGAGCACTGCGAGGATGATAAAATGCAGAGACAGAAGGAGACCGTCGAGGGGTTGGTTTTGCCGACGTGGCTTGGCTTGATGAAAATAATTCTCAATTTGGCCTCTCATGAGATAAGGTGTTCTAGTCACCATAGATTCAGCGGCAAACACCTATTGATTCCCAATTTGTCCTTAATTTCCCTTCTCCTTGCCTGACCCGAGAACCTCAATATGCCTAATGTCTCTGGCAAAACCATAATGGCGCGTATGCAACTTAACATCTGGGTACTTCCTTTACGTACTCATAAAACGGCATCGAAATAGCAAAATTAAACAGGACTTTCCATTTAGGCTGGCTGTGGTAAGAGCAGCAAAGAGCAGCATGTTCCAATTTGTCACAGCAGCCAAGAAAATTTGACTAGATCTCACCGATTTAAAAGAAACACTCGGAAAACTAACTAAATGATCTAGAAAATGTCCTTTCTGGTCAGGAGAAGCCTAAAGGAGAGAGAGAGAGAGAGAGAAAAGAAAAAGAACTGTGGGGAAAGCCTTATCCTGACGAGATTATGTTTAGATTTGCCAAAAATCTGCAACACTGTGAATGTAGGACAAATTGGCAGCTGCAGAAATTAGCTAAACAGAGAGACTGTCTCCTTGCGGGCAAATACAGAGATAAGAGCTTTGAAGCATAAGCGTTCATTTCTGGTCACACACCAGCTCTGATCCTTCTGGACAATGCAGACTTGGAGGGCATCAAAAATACTCAGAGTCTTGGCAATTGTCTATCTCAGACTAATTCATCTTATAACTGGGAAAACCACAGCTGGGGGCATAGTTAGAATTCTGTGTGTTTCATCATGTTGCAGAGAATAAAAGTCAAGGAGGAATGAAAAACCCCCAAGATGGTCTTTTGAGTTGGGTCTTTATTAAATTGTGGCTTTATGTACATACATATATAATATATATATAATTTATATGTATATAATTTGCCACTTTAACCATTTTTGAGCATACAATTCAGTGGCATTAACTATATTTACAATATTGTGCTAACTTCCAAGTCATTTATTACCAAAACATTTTAATCACCCAAACAGAAACCCTGTACCCATTAAGCAATAATTATTACTTAACTCCCTATTCCCACCTCACTCCATGGCTCCTGTTAACTTCTTATCTTCTTCCTGTCTCTATGGATTTCTTTGTGCTGCATATTTCATGTAAATGGAATCATATAGTATGTGTCCTTTTGTTTTTTGCTCATTTCAGTTACCATAATGTTGTCAAGATTCATCCATGTCATACATATAACATAACTTCCTTCCTTTTCACAGCTGAATAATATTCCACCGTATGGACATACCCCATTTTTTCATCCATTCGTCTTTTGAAGAACACTTGGATTGTTTCCATGTTCTGGCAATTGCGATTCATGCTTCCATGAACACCACTGTACAAGTTTGAAGCCCTGTTTTCAATTCCTCTGGTACGTACCCAACAGTAGAATTTTCAAGTTGCGTTGTAATTCTGTAGCTTAACTTTCTGAGGAAGCACTAAGTTATTTTCCACTGTGGCTGCACCATTTTGCATACCCACCCGTGGTGCACGAGAGTTTGGAATTGGAAACTTCCTTTTCTTCTGGACTGGCTTGGGGAGAGGTGTCATGGGTTAGACTTTATCAAAAGTCTTGAAGTTTGGCGAGGATGGGTGGGAAGTGGTTCACGGAGCAGGTCTGGCCTGCTGTAATCCTGCACATTTCCAAGAGCAGTCGGTTTTCATGACTGACCCTTGACCAACTGCTGTTATTGACACTGGTGGGATGTTTTTACAGATAAGTGTGTTGCATGCCTCGGCTCTGCAGTCATACCGTACCGGTTTGTCTAAGGAGTTTATTCTAACAATGCAACTTATGATGAGCATCTGCTTTCTCTCTGGGGGGTCTGAAGCTTCAGTTACAGAGATAGTCACACTGGGTTCTGTAGACATGCCTGACTTCCAGGCTCCGATGACTTTCCTTGGCTTCCTGTGTGGTCATATATTCTTGCTAGAAGAATTAAGCACATCCTGAGTGACTCCACAGGGAGGAAACTCTGGAAATTTGTGCCTCTTTTCCCACAGACTTCTCTCCATGCACCTTTTCCCTTCACTTGTTTTACTTTGTATCCTTTTGTGTTAATAAGCTAACCGTGAATATAACAACTTCTGGGTATTGTGAGACCTTCAAGCCTCGTGGTGTTCTCGTGAACTTGCAATATGGTGGGGAAGTACGGCTTTGGATCATCCGGTGAGGGGAGAGGGTTGGTGGAGGAAGAGGAGGAGGGGACAAAAGATGAGCTCTTCTGGGAATCCAGAAGAGCCAGGCTTGTGCTCTCTAAGGTCCGAAATAAAAAGGGAGCTGGTTTAAGATCACCATTCTTCCAGAAAATACATGAGTATCACGAATACCTTCGGAGTAATTGGCAATTTCCCCTATTTCAACATATACCACTCTACTTAAATCGTATTGAATCCCACAAATATTGGTGGAGGAGGAAGAGAAGTGAAATTCAGGCAGTTGTGAGTGACTTTCCAGAGGACAGACATGCTGAAATTATTGATAACCATCTGTGGTAGTTAGATTCAGTTGTCAACTTGGCCAGGTGAAGGCACCTCGTTCTGTTGCTGTGGACATGAGCCAATGGTATGTGAACCTCATCCGTAGCTGATTACATCTGCAGTCGGCTAGGAGGCATGCCTGCTGCAATGAATGATGTCTGACTTAATTGGCTGGTGCTTAAATGAGAGACTCAACGTAGCACAGCCCAAGCAGCTCAGCATACCTCATCTCAGCACTCGCAGTTGAGCCCAGGCCTTTGGAGATGCAGAAAGGAATCACCCCGGGGAACGTTGTTGGAACCCAGAGTCCTGGAGAGAAGGCCAGCAGAGACCACCCTGTGCCTTCTCACGTAAGAAAGAACCTCAGTTGAAAGTTAGCTGCCTTTCCTCTGAAGAACTATATGTTAACTAAATAAATCCCCTTTTACTGAAAGCCAATCCATCTCTGGTGTGTTGCATTCTGGTGTTCTAGCAAATTAGAACACCATCCATCATTAGTTCACAGATTTATTCATTCAACATTTACCCAACCCTTACCGAGCCCCTACCATGTGCCGGGCATTGTGCTGGGTGCTTGGGGCACTGAGAGCGAAGAAAGAACTTATGTTTTGGTGGAGGAACAGAAACAATAAAAAATGTAAATAAGAAAATATGTAGTATGTGAAAATGGTAATAGGAGAAAATGTAGAGCAGAATAAGCGCGATTGGTAATGCTTTGGGGGAGGGGGTGGCATTTTATCAAATGTCACCTTCTCAAACTGCTCTGTTTAAGAGTTGAAGGAGGGTGTAGAGACAATGCAGGTAGCGAGGGAAGCTATCTGATATGGATAAACATCAGCAAGGGGCTGGAAGAGGATGAGCAGGGGCTGTGATGGGTGATAAGACAAGAGGAGAGGCAGGTGTGAAGGTTCCCCAGTGTCTGGAAAAACTTTGGAGGTACTTGGAAGTGAGAAGTCATTGAAGGGTTTCCCACACTTCTTTAGAGTGAGAGGAGACCCTTGATCGGACGTCTGGCTACACAAGTAGGTAGACCAATGAGGAACGTGCCATGAGCTCTAGGAAAGACAGGGCAGTAGTTTGGGCCAAGGTAGAAGCGGAGAGGGTGAGAAATGTCTGGATTTTGAAGATTTTGAAGTTTAAGACAATGCTAATCCTGGACGGACTTGAGATTGATGTGAAAGAGAAAAGCCAAGGGGGTCTGCAGGGCTTGCCTGGAGAACCCTGGAGGACAGTGCTGTTCTTAGGTGGGATGGAGAAGGCTGTAGGTAGAGCTGTGTGGTGGAAGGTCACCTGTTCAGGTGTGATCCCACAGGTGCTAAGTGGGTACAGAGATTCCCAGGCGCTACGCAATAGCAAAAGCTTGATGTAGACTCTGATGTGTTTTCAACTTGTAGCATCATCACATCCACTTTTGGGAGTAGATAGTATCATCATGTCCACTCCCCAGATGAGAAGATAGAGGCAGAGGAAGTTCACACAGCCAGAGCAAGCCAGACGTGGACTCCAAGCTCAGTTCTTTTCAGAGACCAGATTCTTACCCTTTCTTGGTGGGCAGTGGGGTTGAGATGGCAAATTGGGTCTTGGTCCCTCTCCAGCTTTCCTCAGGGCACCAGTGTTTTATGATTCCCTTTCCTTGAGACTTAGACATTAACTTGATAAAAAGCTTAGCTTTCAGCCTGGTGCTTCCAAGCTTAGTGTTGGGGAGTGAATTTGATTTGCCCAGGAGCAAAGAGCGTTGGTGGGTAAATATCCCAATCTCCATACCCTACAGAGTAGACATGGCCCCTCAGTACTTGGGATGGAGCCGGAGGTATCTACAGAAGTAACCAGCTTTGTTGCACATTAGCCAGAGATCTCCTCCATCTCTGTCTCCCTATTCCCTCTTGCTATTTATGTTCCCTGCAATCACCTCTTGAGTAGCCAGGCACTCACTTCCATCGAGGTTTTGAGGGACCTCGAACTAGCACACATGCCCAGAGCAAAAATGCAGGACAGACATGTAGACAAAGGAACAAATATGGATCTAGGCCAGTAGCCATTGAAGGTGAGCTATTTAAGCCCTATTTTTAAGGAGAGAGACTCATGGCAAATTTGGGGGCTCCATAGTTAAAGAGGGCGGCTTTAAAGGAGAAAGAGGGCTTGATGCTCTCGGATGGAAAGAATGTTCTAGCAACAGAGGTCAGCCAGGAAGAAAACTAGATACCAGATGGAAGTCTGGCTTGATTCAACTACATATTAGCTTTTAATAATGGATGGACCTTTCTGAATACTGCATAAATGAACGCCCTTAATGAATGCATTCAGATTTGCTAAGACAGTGAGCTGTACCAGATAATGTCTTGAGGTCTCTGCCAGCTCTCTCATGCTATGAGTGCTTGAATAAAAGGCCTTCTGCAAAGAGGTTGTCATTTGAGTAAAAGGGTTGGCAACATACCTGCACATCTGCTTGACATAATGACTCATTGTCCACTCAAAACCAATTGTTAATAATCACATCATTCATACCAGATAGCAGGGAAGGCACTGTATTTCTGTAATTACAGGTGGAAATTTTTAAAGAAAATCAGCTTCAAATAGAGTGTGCTGGGCAGAAGAGCTCGATGAAATCAGTCCATTGTTGTATATTAATATATTTAACCTATTACTCTTTGTAACACCAGTTATACAGGCTCATTTAAAGATTTCTTTTGTTAAGGACATTTTGGTAATCCTTTCCTCCAGCATGTGTCTGGGCAAATCAGCAGAGGTGCTTACAAAATATAAAGCCAGTGCCGTGGTTAGCATGATGGAGAAAAATGTATTTTGCTATTTGATTTCTAAAGCCTTAATGCTGCTTGCATTATTTAGAGAAGAAATTCGTAAGCATGCCATAGAAGGCTGCACTTAGAATGTAAAAGATCATAAAGCATATGAAATGGCAAGGTGAAGTGATGAGGTGTATTTACACAGACGACTGGGCAACTTGATCCACTAAAAGTTCCTTGTTTTGCTTCTCTTTCATGAGGCCATTTATTTTACCTTTATAGATTGGTGTGGAGATCTGCTAAATGATAAAATGTCATTCTTTAAATATTAAGATCAGTTTAATGTTATAATAAATGGCTTTAAAGCCTACAAGCTAACGGCATTCACATGCATCTACAAACTGATTCATAGAAATAGGGGATCAATAATATCATTTTGACCAAAAGGGGGAAAAGAAGTGTAACCAATGAAGTATCGGTGGCTGAGAGAGTTCAAATAAAGTCAAGAGGCTACTCTGGAGGTCACTCTTATGCAAGCTTCAGGTAGACATTGCTACCTATCATGACTTGCCAACCCGCAACCAAAACCATTCCAGCCAATCCTAAAGAACACCTGGGGCAATATATAAGATCCTACAAAAGTTCCATGCACTAAGGTAACTCACCAAAACCTACAACCTCCAGATGGGTCCCTGGACCAGATAAGTCCTGAAACTTAGCACAGTCTCTCCAGAACATCAGATAGTTCCATCCCCCTATCCCATATTATTGACAGCCCCTTCCAACATGAAAAAGTTGGAATGGGCATAGCCCAAATACCCCTAAAGAGTGGGAGAAAGATCAAAGGTGGTGATGGAGCTATGCAGAGAAGATCGGGTTTGACAAATGAGTATGATGGCTGAATGATATTGATATTTGTTTATTTTTAATCTTAAAGCAGCTGGAAGTAAAAACCTGAAATTGTGGAATTGTAACCCATGCCAAACTCTGAAATCTGTTCTACAACTAATTGTGGTGCTGTGCTTTGAAATTTATTGCTTTTTTGTACATGTGTTATTTTTCACACACACACAAACGGGGGTGCATGTTTCTTGCTTACAGGTGGAAGTTGTCAACTGTGACCCCAAGATCTTCTTTATCCCCAACCCTCTGGGTTTCTCTGGTTGACTTTCCCTGTAGAAGGATGTTAACTCCGTCTTCAAAGGCCATCAGGATCTTCCATATACCAAACTGCTGCCTCAGTGGCATCGAAGTTTTCCTCAAGTCTAGCCTTTATCAAGCTATCACTTGCAATCCTTCTTTTCTGAGATAGGGACAAGTTGAGCAGAAATCCATATCAGCCAAGTTCTGCAGCTGTGATAATTCTTGGGCTGATGCTGTGCCCTTAGGTTATTTTCATCCTAAGATCATGCCTCTTTTCCTGCTCCAGGATCTCTGGAATCTCTACAGGCTTCCCTAGCCAGCAGGAAAGATTCTGGGTCCAGAAATGGGGAAACAGCATGGAAGAAATGTAGTAGATACAAGTCTATGCTGTTTGTGTTGGATGCTGTTCTATAACTCATGAAAAGCACTGAAAACTCAGAAAAGCTGCTATACTCATGGCTGTAGTTTTATACAGTGAAAGTGTACATATAAGCTGTTTTAGTTTGCTAGCTGTCAGAATGCAATATATCAGAAAAGGAATGGCTTTTAAAGAGGGGAATTTAATAAGTTGCTAGTTTATAGTTCTAAGGCCGAGAAAATGTCCCAATTACAACAAGTCTCTAGAAATGTCCAATCTAAGGCATCCATCCAGGGAAAGATACCTTGGTTCAAGAAGGCTGATGAAGTTCAGGGTTTCTCTCTCAAGTGAGAAGGCACATGGTGAATATTGTCAGGGATTCTCTCTTGGCTGGAAGGGCACGTGGCGAACATGGCATCATCTGCTAGCTTTCTCTCCTGGCTTCCAGTTTCATGAAGCATCCCGGGAGGTGTTTTCCTTCTTCATCTCCAAAGGTTGCTGGCTGATGGACTCTCTGCTTCGTGGTGCTGCAGCATTCTCTGCTCTCTCTGAATCTGCATTCTCCAAAATGTTTCCTCTTTTATAGGACTCCAGTCAACCAATCAAGACCCACCCAAATGGGTGGAGACACATCTCCCCTAATCCAGTTTAAGAACCACTCTTGACTAAATCACATCATCCAGGGAGATGATCTGATGACAGTTTCAGACATACAGTATTGAATATGGATTATTCTACCTTTACGAAATGGGATTTTGATTAAAACGTGGCTTTTCTAGGGGGCATACATCCTTTCAAACTAGCAGATAAGCATAAAAAAAAGGGATGAGGTACATAGGGCAGGGTCCAGGAGAGAATGGATGTGAGCTTCCATTGCTCTCTCCCAGTGGAATTGCGTGGACAGCACTTAATTCTCCCAGCAGCGATGTGCGAGACGACAGACAGTATCATCAACCAGGGATGCTCCTCTGCACCCTGGTTGTCCAGAGTTTAATTGGGGGTTGGTCACATAACCATGGCTGACCACTCGTGTGAGGTGAGACGGACCTCACTGTGCAACCTTCGAAAAGTTGAGTTGATCCTACTTGGCTCAGATACCTCTTGACCAATAAAGCACATCGTTAGCTAGACTATCCGGCATGGCCCAGACCCCAGGTACACAAAGACACCCTAGCAAACATGACATTCCAAGGGCTTAGAGGAAAGTTTTCAGGAGTCAAGGTCAAAGATTAAGTCATTCTTTGGACAGGAGTAATCTTTTACTGAGCACTCCACTTTCAGCAACTCTTCTGAAGCTATGATTGCAGGTTATCTTCCATCTCAGAGAGGAGAGTCACAGTTTCCTGCCTGGCTCTTTTGGACGGCAGTCGCTGCCATGCTGTGAAGTAGGAAGAAGCATCTCACTCTATGGGGTGGCAGAAGTTCCATGCCAAAACTGACTTCAGGAGAGGACCTCTTCTTTAACTGTGGCTATCCAGGCAAAGTGGTGGTTGCTGATCTCCTTGGGTTTATTACACACATGAAAAATATCAGCTCCAACAATTCAAATTAATCCCAGTTCCCTCTAATGCCCTTTAGGAGCATGCTGTGTTGAACCAGTCTTGCAAGCTTGGGTGAAGTTGTGGTTGTCTCTGAGCCTCAATTTCTCACCTGTAAAATGGGGGTGAAGGATGATTCTTCCTTGCCAGTTGGATGGTTCCAACTGGGTAAGGCTTACATGGGTGGCTTGCTAACTATAAACTGCTTTATCAATATGGATTATTACATCACATCATGTATTACTTGAGCCAATACCTCAAAAGGGTTCTCAGGACCTTCAACCTAAGACATATTTCTATTATGAATTCAAATTTATGTTCAGGGTTCTACTTAATCTATGTCAAGTAGTAGGTGGGTTTATGTATGAAGTAAACAAGTAGTCAAAATTAGTCAAAATTATTTATTTGCAATAGTTGAATGAAATGAAATGAATGTTGTCCTCTCTTTGCTCAGATGTTTTATGAAAGGATATCTGCTTTCCATGCTATGTTTATTTACTGACAATAAAAGGAGAAAAGGCAGGGAGGGACTATAAAAAGAAAGTAAGATGAAAAAACCCTGAAAACACATGTTTTCATATGATAAGAACTTTATGTTCCCTACAGAGGCACAATCATAGACATCATTATCTTCATTAAAACAAAAATAGCTAACTAGGCAGCTTATTCTCACAGAAATTTATGAGATATTTATTCCTTTCTTGGTATTTGGTTGGAGAAAAACCCTGAAGTTTATCTCTTTCCTTCCGTGAAGTATCAAGGTTATAAGCCCTGACCTGTAGCATCCATGTGTAATGAGCATCTTTTATCAAAGTTAGCTGTCACCAAGTAGCATAAGGCCACTTCAAATTGACTTGACGTAGTTATTATCCTTTGACTTTCAATAGGAGAAGCTTATATGATGGAGAAGCTTAGACTCTTTTAGGTTTCAGGTATGTTTCAAATAGCTGGAGGCACAAAACAGTTCTTTTTTAATACCTTGTTTGACTTTTAAATTGCTTAAAAAGCATCTCTTACTTTAATCCCCACAATTCCATCCTTATTGCAAAGATACCCATCATTTCATAAGCATGGGTATGCTGGGTTCGCCAAGGTGAGACTAGAATAAGCTATTGGGTATTTGCTTGCAATTTGGTCCTGCTGCCACTAGGAGGTGCTCCTTACCTGGATACCCTTTAGGTTGACCACCCAGGGAAGCCAGATGCACGGTTATGAATTGAGCATGATTTTCCAAATGGAAGCTTCATGAAACTCCTAAAAAATAAATCTCAAGCCTGACTATTACGTGGGATGCAGCAGCATTTGATGCCAAAACAAACAGCATCACTCATCCTGTCCAACCATATTGAGCTGAGGGGTTAAGTGTGTGTGTGTGCATTTCAATTGTGACAAAATACATGTATAATATACCAGTAGCGGCATTTAGTATATTTGCAACGTTGTGTAACCATCATCACCCTGTAGTCTCAAAACATTTTTGTCACCCCAAAAGGAAACTCTGAAGTCATCAAGAGTCATCCTTCATCCCTGGTGAACCCCAATCAACTAATTCAGGCCATTTCATATATAAGTGGAATCATACAATATGTGGTTTTTGCGTCATTACTTTATTCAGCCTAATGTTTCCAAGTTTCCTTTCATGTTGTAGCAATCATCAGAACTTCATTCTTTTTACAGCCAAATAATATTCCATTATATGGATAGACCATTTTTGTTGACATGTTCACCCATGAATGGATGTCTGGGTTGCTTCCACCTTTTGACTATCGTAAGTAATGCTGCTATGAACACATGTGTGTATATTTTTAAAAATATTTCTTCGGTTCTTTGGGGTATATAACCAAGAATGGAATCATGGATCATACGGTAGTACGATATGTTTAACTTTTTGAGGAGCCATCCTACTGCTTTCCACAGTGGCTAAGCCATTTTACATTTCCACCAATAACACAAAAGGGTTCAAGTTCTTCGCAGCACTTGCCATTTTTGATTAATCGCTGTTATAGTTGTTCTGGTGGGTTTGGCGGTGAGAGTTGTGATGTGAGAAAGCTGCCATAGATTAGCTTTCCGAGTTTCTCGTTCATTGCTTGGAAGGCAGACACTGAGGGTGCCCTGCCTTCTCCTTCTCGTTCGTGAGCTTCATGAAGTGACAAGGGTTGAACTTCAGCATCTTTTTTTCTTCAGATAGAGCTAGGACTCTTAGTCTCATTATTGAGTTCATTAGGACTGTCCTCTGTGTTGCTGCTGAGCTGTCCACATGAGGCAAACCCCTCAGATCAGTCATTAACGAAATGTCCTGATTTCTGGTCACTTAGGCAGAAGGAATTGCCCCAATAACATCAATTTTCACTAAAACGAAAACCATGACTATAACAGCTTCATGGGTGGCTTCTCCCAGAAGAGTGTTCAAGGAAAAAGCTAACTCCTTGAGATGGCAGTGCCTTTGCTAAACCGTTCTCCCTGCAGCGGTGGAATTTCAGGTCCCGTGGGTCTGGAGGACTTGGTGGCCCTCCAAGATCTCGTTGCAGGGGTGTCCTCATCACCGCCCCCACCAGCGAGGCCAGGTGTGCACTCTCCAACAGACTCTCCCTTCCGAGGAGTGGATGAATGAACTATCATCATTGGTATTCCATTCAATTGAGTACAGATTTTTCAGCTTAGATTTGGGTCCAGCAAAAAAAAGATGAAAAAGACACAAACTGTCAAGGTGGGGAGGGGCATTCAGTCTAGGTGAGGAAAAAAGCTAGAAATGTAAAGGCTAGGTGGGTGCTGAGCTCACGTAAGGACTCCCTTGCATTTTGAGTAGACAGAAATATTTATTTGCTAGGCTCACTCTAATTCTAAGCTTGTGCCCAGAGGCCCTGGGGCAATGAAACATTGGTGCCAAGCACATCCCTGAATCCAGGCAAGATCTGTTTAATTACTGGCCAGGGTCGATTTTGCTGTTTAATTGAATTGATGAGCCAGGTCACTGAGCATCCCCTGGTGCTGCTCATTAGGGGATGAACTGACATTCCATGACCTGAGACTCCACGCTCTCTTGTCCAGCATTCCCCATGGCCCGGACAGATGCTTTCTGGTTTCTAGGATTGGGGGGTTGTGTCATTGGTATTTCTGAAATACACTCTCACAGAGCTCCAGCTTTCAGGAACAAATACTTTTTTTTTTCTTCCCACATGTGTTCTAAAATTAATGTAAGCATTTCCTAAATGTTGGTGTCATTGGTTTTTATGGTGATGGTGGTGTTGGTGATGGTGATGGCGGGAAGATCCGAATAGAGTCTGTTGAGATGTCTGGCAGTGTCCTACTGTGCATCCTGGCAGGGGCTGGTGGCTAAGAATCTAGAAGCAAAACTATAGTGAGCATTAAGGATTCATGTCCACTGGTCAATCACCTTCAGTTGAATAGTGGAGCTAACTGGCATAAGTGGGGAGCCTTTTGGTTCTAGGGCTCCAACTCAGAACAAGTAAGTAGAGACTGAGCAGGATGGAACCATCACCGATATTGCTAAGAGCTTCCCAGCAACTTCCTCCTCTTGTAATGGGGCTGTCCAAGCACTAGCAAGTTGGTTGGCTCCCCATCCACCTCCATGGGATCCATGAATCCTCAAGAAAGCAAAAATCCACATAGCCATAGGAGGGCCTTAGGAAAATGGGAACCAAATCCATGGGAAGGAGCAGACACCGGGTGAAAGGACCAGCAAGTAAAGTAAGCTGCTGAGCTTTGGGGAAGCCATGATGATGAGCTTTGTAGATACCAGAAAACACCATGATGTAATTTGTGGGTCCTGGAGCGGCAGTCAGGAAAGGGGGGTGTGCAGATAAAAGGAACCACGGCAGATGGAGCAGGAGGATGCTGGAAAAGAGGTGGAAAGAGCCCAGGACTCACGGAGTTCAGTGTCAGTCAAGATTGTGCCAGAGAAACAATTGGTAGGAGTTATATATTAAGAGATTTATTGCAAGGAATTGGCTTGGGCAATTGTAACAATGGCAAGGCGAGTCTGATATCCTTATGGCAGGTCATCCAGAAGGGCAGGCTAGCTGGAAACCTGTTTTCTGTAGGCAGAATATCTTCTTCTCCTGGGAGTCTCAGCTTTGCACTAAGGTCTTTCAACTGATTGGATGAGTCCCATTAAGATGATCTGGGAATATCTCCTTTACTTAAAGTCAACGTTTGTGGGTTTTTTTTAATCACATCTGTGGGAGACTTTCACAGCAACACCTTGATTAGCATTTGGTTGTGCAACTGGGGATGGTCACCTGTCAAGTGGATATATCAAACTGACCATCACAAGCCCCCGCTGCCTATCGTGTTTTGGAGATTTTGATTGCCAAAATCAAGGCATTGGGGAGGCCATGTGTTCTTCACGAAGTGTACTGTTTCGGTGCCATTCCTGAGATTTCTTGGCTTGAATCTCTGCTGCTTTCACAAGACAGCCAACCCAAACACTGCAGGTATTGCTTCCTCAAATTGGTGGTTCCGAGCCTCTGAAATTCGTCATCATTCATACCTGGAGTTTATTTATGCCTGGCACATGACATTGACAATTAGGTACTGAACGTAATTGAGTCAAATCAGGGAATTTGACAAGCTATTCTTCCACGTTGTGGTGCCTGGGACCAAATCCCAAAACAACAGTGTCAAAAAAGCTGGGCATTTCCTTATGCAGCAGGCATTTAAATTTGTGCATGACCTGGATATATAAAAATATACAGGAGCCTTCCTATATATGTGTGTGTACATGGATGTCCATCCAGAAAACCTAGCTGGAGACCAACCACAACCACCTTTTACCCATGTCATCCATCTATGCTTATTCCTGCAATCATGTGAGATGGTTGACCCCAAGAATATAAAATGGAAAACCACGATAAAATGGATATGGAGAAGCAGGACAAAGAAAAACAGAACGAAAAGCCAAGGAAAGGGGGAGTCAAAGAATGAAGTGTCTGTAGAGAACATGGAGTCTTGAGAAACAGTGGAATATGGAAGAGTCTGAGTTGGTCCTGCCTGGAAGAGACAGAGGGAGGGGGCTGGAGGCTAGGATTGGGGGAGAGACATTGGAATCAAAGGGTAAGATAATGGGGCACTAATATTCATCAAATTGTGGTGTGAATGTGTTGGCCAGGCTCTCCCAAAGCCCTGGATTCTGGACCCGTTGTTAAGTCTCATATGAGTTCTCAAGTAAAATGGGCAAGAGACTCTGGGCAGAACTGCCTCCTTGCCCATTCTGGACTCTGCCTCTAAGCCCCAGTGTGCGGTCCACTGAGAACCCCAGCTCCTTCTCCAAGCCTCTGGGCTTGTTTCCTCTTTCTGCGGTGAGGGTGGAGGGAGTTCGGATGGGGTTTACTATGCCCATGGCAGTGATGATTTTTGGTGTCTGCCACATTTATTTCTCCCAGTTCTCATTTTCATCTCGTTCCATCAGCTTCACGGTCCAGCCTTCCTCTCCTGAGGGGGAAGATGCCTTAGACGGGAGAGAAAGGGAAAACAAAACTGTATCTTCCTGACTTGTCTCCAAAGTCTGTCCTGAAGGGGCTGGAGCTTCCAAAGTGATGGATGCACCTGTCATGAGGCCAGAAAACTTCCTAGTCTGGGATGCAGAGGAGAAGGATGGATGGGGGAGGGAAGGGGAGCCCGACAGGCTGACCAGGGGGGAGGAGAAGGGCCCACCCCAGGGGAGACAATTTCCGACTCGCATTGTCCAGATATCAATCTCATGCCCGCATGTCCTTCCCCTCTCCTTGTCCACTCAGCCCTTGCCCTCCCAGGTGCCTGCAGGCTACCCAGCTGGGTATCCCCTTCTCCCCACC
This sequence comes from Tamandua tetradactyla, assembly GCF_023851605.1. Lineage (NCBI taxonomy): Eukaryota > Metazoa > Chordata > Mammalia > Pilosa > Myrmecophagidae > Tamandua > Tamandua tetradactyla. The sequence continues at coordinate 173,180,345 of NC_135353.1, read as the reverse complement.
CTCACACTCCTCCAGATGGCCTCGTTACAGCAGGGGAAAACTTCTGATAACCCAGAGGTCCTCGTCCCAGCCTGGGGGAATGAACTGCACCCCCTCCCCGCATCTTCCAGGGCTTTCGCCACTTAACCCACTCCCAGCCCCTCAAAAGCTGGCTGCCCTTTCTCTCCGAGAAGCTGAGTCCTACTCGCTCTGCCCTGAGAAACAGCTCCTTGTGTCATCCTGGCCCATTTTAAGCATCCAATGTAGGTTTTCCTTGATGAGATACATGTGATGTGACAATCTCTCTGTCTCCCTCTGTCTTCACATATATATAACCTATCTATACCTAGCGATCATCTATTTATATCTATCAATATCCATCAATCATCTATCTATATCATATGAGAGAGAGAGCGAAAGTATGGCTACTTAATGCAATCCTTCACGGGGCGATTACTTTTTCTTAAGGGAAACCAAAGAAAGTTGCCGTCAAGTGCCACAGTGTTTTCTAAGTAATTATAAGTGCATCTTTGCAGAGGATGCAGGAAACAAAAGAAAACAAAATGCAGTTATAGTGTAGTGTTTCTTGGTTCTCAAGAATTTCAATAAGCAATCAGTTTTCCCTAGATCTGGGGATTCTGGCAGCTTCCGTTTAATGTGACTTTATTTGTATAAAGTAGAACTGCTGCTTTTTTTTTTAATTTAAGAGTTGCCCTAAGATTAATGCCAATTGTTGTCCCTCACCTATTTTTTTCTTTATTTAAAAGTATACAGGTTCTAATTTTCAAAGGCAACAGATTTGAAGGTGTGTGGGAAATTCATACTGAAGTTTTCCAGCTGCCAATTTCCATTTAAAAAAATAAAAAAACAGCAGGGCATCATGAATTGATGGCAGGTTACAGGGCAGTGGACGCAAATATCAGCAAGAGACACCTGGAATTGTGCAGTTAAACATTTACTTGAAAGTGAAAAGTAAGTTTTATTTACACCTTTAGTGATCTTTTATACCTGACCTTCATATTGGTGCAGAATTCAAGATATTTTCCACTCATGAAAGTTCTTGCTTGTAGCAATTATCTTTCTTATTATCATGCAAAACTAGTTTTCAAAACCTTTCATTGGCAGATTAAGTAGATACTTATTTCCCTGTCCCAGTAACACTTTGGAAGATGTCTGGAAGAGCCATTGATACATTTTAATCTTTTTAATCACAGTTTGTAGTGAGTCATCATATACCCTTGTTCATTTATTTTTAAATACATTGAAACGCCCTCTTCAGTCACATTATAAGATAATTGCTTTCTATCAGAATCCTATTCTGTGAAATCATGTATTGCCTTCAGAGCACTGTTCTCACAAATTCCAGCCAAGTGCCTCCTTCAAAGAACGTTTGCTTGTCTCAAGTATTCAGTTAAATCTCTCGGCTTTTATTTTTTCTTAAAATGGGCTTGTTGAAGTATAATTACATATGGTACAATTTACACTATTTCAGGTTCTTAGTTCGAGGGATTTGACAAACATGCAACAGTTGCACGGCCGCCAAAATAAAAATATAAAAGCAATTTCTTTCTGCTCCAAAATATTCTCTTCTGTCCTCAGTCAAAGCTACCCTCCCCTCAACCTCCCACACTTAGTTTTTGGCAAACACTGATCTGATTTCAGCCCCTTAGCTTCAAATTCCACAGTTTTCCCCTTTCCAGAATGTCATATAAATGTAATCATGCAGTACCAAGCCTTTGAGCCTGGTTTCCTTCATTTATTATGATGCGTTTTGAAATTCAAACGCATCTTAGCATCTGTCAGCAGTTCTTTCCTCTCTATTGCTGAGTGGTATCCCTTTGCATGGGTAGACCATGTCTCTGTGTGGTGGACATTTGGGTGGCTCCCCCTTTGGGGTGATTTTGAATTATGCAACCATAAAAAAATCTCATGGACCTACATTTTCAGTTTTCTTAGGTAATTAGATAGGCATGGGATTGTGGAGTCCTATGAGAACCATATATTTTCAGGAGAAATTGGCAAAATGTTTTCCAGAATGACTCAATGAAAAAATTATGGGTGTGTCCTGGGGTCTCTTGTTTAAATTAATTTTCTCCACTGATGCTGGGCATGTTTTCAGGAGCGCATTGTCATTTTTAACTCCGTGTGTTCTTTGGAGAAGTGTCTCTTCCAATCTTTTATCCATGTTTTAAAAATGTTGTTTTCTTATTATTGATCTCAGAGACATCGTCGTATTACATATCCAAGTCTATTAAAAAACATGTCTCTTGATATAGGTACACCCAAGACCTCTGACATGTCTTTTCATCCTTTTAACAATGCCTTTCAAATAAGTGAGGATTTTAAATTTAAAGTCTCAATTACCAAGGTAGTTTTCCTTCTATTGATCATACTTTCTTTTTCCTAAGACTGTTTGCCTAACCCAAACTCACCCAAAGTCAAATATTTCCTCCTGCTTTTACTTTTTAAAGATTCAGTGGATTTAGGATTTACAATTAGGTCTATGGTCCATTTTGAGTATTTTTTAAAAATAACTATGTGAGGCATAGTTTGAGGTTTATTTTTTTGCGTATGGATATACCATTGTTTTAAGCTGAATTACCTCAGCACCTTTGTTGAAAACCAGTCGACCATGTTAAGTGCGGTTGTATTTTTAGACTCTCTTACTTTGCACCAATAAATCTCTATCCTTTTGAACATTCGTGCTAACAGACATTTAACATGACCAAAGCTGAGGGTGTAGTTTTCTTCAAATCAACCACTGTGGATGCTTCAACTTTGCCCTTTGATAATGCTGCTTTAGCTATTCAAAGTCCTTTGATTTTCTGATACGTTGTGCAGTCAGTTGTTCCTTTCTATTAAATGCTGGCTGGGAATTTGATTGTGATTGCATTAAATACATAGATTCTTTTCAGGAGAATGGATACTTTAACAATATTGGATTTTCCAAAACCTTTCTTTGTCACTTTTCAGAGTAACATTTAAATTTCAACAGGTCAGTGTTCCTGCTTTGTGAAAACAAGATCATGAGGGTTTTCTTTCTCTATCATAGGACAATATGGTATCTCTAAGAGGGATACAGAAAAAACAGAATCTACTGTACAGGCTCTAAGGGAAATGACTCCTTGTGATATTCTGAGAGTGGTACGGTGCAGAACTGTCCCTTATTTTGGACCCAGAGCTCCAAGTAACCCAGAACATGTAATTGAGCTGTTCTTAACATGTGGGGATGTTGGATTTATATCAGGAGATGCTGCGAGAACAGACTCAAAGAAGAGCAAACATTCTTTCAAGTCTTGGTAAAAGCCAAGACATTTCAACACGTGCCTTGGTACCAGTCAGGGGCTGAGAAATGGTGTTTATACATTCAATCTGGAGGGGATGTTTTCAAGTCTCAGAGAAAGCAAAGTGTCATGAACGTTAAGCCAAGAGAAGTTTAAATTTCTCTCATCCTGCCAGAAATAAAAGCACTGGCTGTGGGTTAACTCAAACTTATCTTCCGCTGAACGTATTTAGTGCATGTGGGTGCATTTCTCCCACTGTCGAAAAGCTGATTGATTGTCTCTAATTTCCTCTCAGTTAACCCTCATGTCCGAGGCTTTCTCTGAACAGCTTTCAGATGTTTGTGATAACTGAATTACCCTCTCTTTGTCAACTGTCAACACACTTACATTGAGAGACCAGGCTACTTCCCTTTTCTTATGAGTTCCAAAGGGCACAATGTTTTCCTTCTGTGGACTAATAAATTGATTTCTGTTGCTAGAAGTTTGCCCTTCTTTGAAAGGCCATCTTCAGGGTAGTTTCCTTGGCCAGGTGTCAAAGAGGTGACGAAGGTAGGAGCTGGTCCTGAGTTTTCTCTCCCTAAGATTCCAGGTTCTTTGTTGGACAACCACCTCTGCAGATCATAACCTCCGCACTTGAGACCACCCAACTCTCCAACTGAATATAACCTACCTTTGCATTCAGCGTGCTGGGCGAGACATTTCCACCTGAATGTGACAGGTCTGTTGGGAAAGATGTTTCCACCTGGATCTGAGAGGTCTGTTGGGAAAGATGTTTCCACCTGGATCTGAGAGGTCTGTTTGCAAGACATTTGTACGTGAATGTGAGAGGTCTGTTGGGCAAGATGTCTCCATGTAGATCTGAGAAGCCTGTTGGGCAACCTGCCTTTGCATTCAGTGTGCTGGGCAAGACATTTCCACCTGGATGTGAGAGGTCTGTTGGGCAAGACGTCTCCATGTGGACCTGAGAAGCCTGTTGGGCAAGATGTTTCCATGTGGATCTGAGAGGTCTGTTGGGCAAGACATTTCCACCTACATCTGAGAGGTCTGTTGGGCAAGATGTTTCCACCTGGATCTGAGAGGTCTGTTTGCAAGACATCTCCACGTGGCTCTGAGAGGTCTGCTGGGCAAGATGTTTCCACTTAGAACTGGCAGTTCTACTGCCTATAGCAGCTGAATCCATCAGCGTCCTTCAAAGAAGCAGAACCAACAGGGTATATGCATGCAGATAGATGGATGGATAGGGAGATAATAGGGAGATTATTAAAATCCAAAACTATCATCTATTTTATCTAGATGATAAATTAGATGTTAGATATATTGTAGATTGATAGGTAAATACAGATAAATGATAGATTCGATGATTAACAGATTATAAACAGATATGGATGAATGATAGATTAGATACATGATAAATGATTGATAGATAGGTGAGTAGATAGGTAGAAAGATATTAAAAATAAAGATAGATTTAATTTGTTATTAAATTAGATATAGCATAGATTAAATACAGATACAGAGAGCTAATAGATGGTAGAGAAAGATGCAGGTAGGTGATAGATAATATATATATATATAGACACATAGATGATAGATTAGATATAAGATAGATTAACATAATATATATACATAGATGATATATGATAACAGAGAGATGCAGATAGACAGATAGATGGGACATATATAGATATACAGATGATAGCTGTGGGGTAGATTACTTAATGCATAGATATATATAGATGATTAGATGATATAGATGCAGACAGATGACAGGTTTGATAGAGTGGATATAGGATAGATTCGATAATAGATATAGATAGATGGTAAATGCAGATAGATTATCTATAACTAGCTATATAGATGGATAGATAGATGATTTTGAGTTATAAGGAATTGGCTCATCAATTGTGGGGCAAGCAAGTCTGAATTCCTAGGGCAGGCGGGAAGCTAGAGATTCCTGTGGGAGTAATGTTGATTTCTTGAGCCCAAATTCCTTAGGCTGTGGGAACTCAGGAGAGAGCGGAGGGTGTAGTCTTGAGGTGGAATTTCTTCTGCTCTCTGGAGCTCTTACTGTTTGCTATCCCTGGACAGGATCCGTCCATGTTAAGATGGGTTCTCTCCTTTACTTAAGGTCCATTGGTGGCGGATCCCTGGTTTCTCTACATCCAAACCTCCTCTCCTGTTAAGGCCGGCAGGTGTCCAGGTCAAAACCCTTATTCCATTTTGGCCACATGGAACTAAGGTTTTCCAACATCCTATATACAAATGAGTCCACACCCCAGCTGACCTGGAAGGCCCTATTGATGATGCACTCATATCAGTGACAGCACAGATGAGGACCTGAGAATGTCTTCTATGGGGGCATGGTTTAATCACAAGAACAGCACCTGGTTCATCAATGCTGAGACCACCCTTCTGACGTGCTGTTAAATTTCTATGAAAATATAGAAAATGACCAAATGTGCATCAGCGACAGTGACCCCATTTCCAGAAGCACATTGGGATTTACATTAATGAAACTGACTGTGACATAGGGGTGGGGGGCATGGCTTCTGAACCCCCAGGAGGAGGGTGCCCCTGTGAATGCATAGGGAAATATGGAGATGCCCCTCTATCATCTCCCACCTGTTGGCTTCTCACTTGAAATACCACGTCTCTTCTGACCAGAACCATAAGCAGTGATTCCTCTCCCCATGGTTGAATCAGCAAACCATGCCCAGCCCTTGACCACAGGATGCTCCAGCTGAAGAGCAGTCCATTGTGAGGATATAACCACATTTTTTGATCCACTCATCTGTGGATGGACACTTGGGTGCCTTCCGCCTTTTGGCAGTTGTGAATAATGCCACTGACAACCTTGGTATACCAAGTATCATGTGAGTCCCTCTTTTCAGTTCTTAAGGGTTTTGCACAAGCTTCAGCGTGATATTGCTACTATCACGGTTTGTCGAAGCCCAATCAAAACCATTTCTGCCAACCCTAAACAGCACCTAGGGCTCTATCTGAGATGCTACAGAGATTCCATGCCCTAGGGTAACTTTCCAGAAACCTACAGCCTCCAGATGCGTTCCTAGGCCAGATGAGCCCTGAAACTTAGAGGGCCCAGTCTCTCCAGAACATCAGCTAGTTCCATCTCCCTATGCCATATTATCAACAGCCTTTCCAATACGAGAAAAGCTGGAATGGGCATAGTCCAGATACCCCTAAAGATGGGAAAGGGATCAAAGGAGAAGGAGGAGTTATAAAAGAGATGATAGAATTTAACAAAGGAGTAGGATTGCTGAATCATATTGATATTTCTTTCAATTGCCAGTGTCTTAGAGCAGCTAGAAGGAAAAAACAGAAATTGTGGAACTGTAACCCACACCAAACTCTGAAAGCTGTTCTACAATCAATTGCTGCAGTATGCTTTGATATTTCTTTTTTGTGTGTCTGTTATTTTTCGCAATAAAGAGATGAACCAGGTTAGATTAAAACAAATGTTAGGGGTATATACCTAGGCATCTAATTGATGGATTTTATGGAAGTTCTATTCTAACTGTTTGAGGGACACCAAACTGTTTTATGCAGCAAACCCCAAAGCATCAGGTAGAAAGAGAGTGGAGAGAGGAAATCAAAGAATCAATGGCCATGAAATATGGAACCAAAAGTCCAGCATCCTATTTCAGGATCGTACATATAGTTTATCACCCAAAATAGAATTCCCCATTTACACCATCCCCAGCCCATGGAACCCACCAATCTGTTCTTTGCCTCTATGGATTTGCCTATTCTGTACATTTCATATAAATAGACTCATATACTGCACCGTGGATGAACCTTGACACAAAATGTTCTGGATACAGAAGAGGAGAAGACACAGAGGGAAGAGCAGAGGCCATGAAAACATGGAAGCAGAGATTGGAGTGATGCAGATTTAATCCAAGAAATGCCCAGAGTTACCAGGAGCTGGAATAGACAAGAAAGGATCCTCCCCAAGGGTTTCCAGAGGGAGCCTGGCTATGCCACACCTTGATTTCAGAATTCTGGCCTCTAGAACTGTGAGAGAATACATTTCTGCTGCTTTAAGCCACCCAGTTTGGTCTTTTGTCATAGCAGCCATGGGAAGCTCATACCATCCCAAGTTCTCCTGGCAAGGTATCTAACGTGGGAATGGATGCCTTCCTCCAGCTTTTGCCAAGTGAAGATGGATGTTTCCCTTTCAACGTTCCGATTTCCAAATGACACGGAGGAAGATTCTCATCCTTCAGGTCACACTTTCGATTTAGTCATTCTGGCTGGACGATCGTTCTGTAATTTTCAATTACCCACTGGCACCTTCGGTAATCACAATTTAATTTAAAGATATCAGGGTCGTGCTCAATTTCAGAATCTTGGCAAACATTTTCCCACCGACCTAGAGAGTTCTCAGGAATTCGTTTGCAGGGCCTGCCCAGAATCTCAAGGTGAGATTTCCAGAGCTGATTTTTGGTTTTAGGAGCTCAGCTGAGACTAAGGCTGTGATATCTCCCGTGACTCCATCCAGAGAAAAGGGGGAAGTTTCTGCAGCAGGGTGTCTCACCTTTGGCACTCCTAACGCTTGTGTCCAGGTAATTCCTTCTGGGGTGGGGTGTGCGTTTGCCCTCTTGGGTTTTGATTGGCATCCGTGGCCTCTACCCACTGAGACTGGCAGCAAACCCCTCCCCGAGTTGTAACCAATGCCAAATCACCCCAGTGGAGAATTCTTCACTAGACCCCTTGTTCCAAACAGTTGGGTGGTAGGCGCCATTTGTAACAGAGAATCTCAACAAAAGAAAGTAAACAGCCGAGAAGAAATGCAGAAACATATCTGCCATGGGTTGAACTGTGTTTCCTAAAGCCATGCCTACGTCTTGACTTCTGGTACCTTAGAATGAGAAATTATTTGAAATTAGAGTCTTGCAGATGCAATTAGTTAAGAGGAGCTCATACTGCATCCAGGTTAGCCCTAAGTGAAGGACTGGCATCTGCATAAAACGAGGGAAATCTGGACTCGGACATATGGAAGGCAGAGGCAGAGGTTGGGGTGATGCAGCCATGAGCCACGGAGCACCAGGGATTGCGTGCAAACCATCCAAACCTGGAAGAGGCAAGGAAGGATCCTCTCCTAGAGCTTCCAGGGGAAGCACCAGGCCTGCCAACACCTTCATTTGAGACTTCTAGTTTCTAGAGCTGTGAGACAATATGTCCGTGTTGTTTCCAGCCTCCCAGTGTGTGATACATCGTTGCAGCAGCACCAGGAAACTGTTACAATTTCCTTACCTGAGATGAGCGCAAGCTCCATGCTCAATATCTGGAATATTGAAATAGTTCTGCTGATGAAAATCACCAGCTTTTCTTACATTAGAGCCATTAATTTCACTCCCGTGCAGGAAAATGCCTTGTCAAGTTTTTTTTTTTTAATGAAAACAATTTAAAGCTGACAAGCCTAAACTTGAAGACTTTCCGTGATTAAACACGCTGTCACTCCATACCCCTTGCAGGACTGGGCATAGAATCTGCGATCTCAACTCTCACCCCTCTGTGGAGTTTTGACATCTTCTCATTTTCTTTTGCACTGGTTTCCACACAGCATTTGTGAGTGGGATCCTAAAAGCGGTGGTTATATTTTTGATGCTCTTTTTTGGTTTAAATATTATTGTTCTTGTGTTGGTTTTGACTGAATAGGTCGTGTTCTTTTCTTTCTTTAATCCAGGGAAATCTGCTAACTCATCTTTTCTACGTTTTCCCATCTTGTGTTATCACTTTGCCGGGTGAGGCACAGGTGGAGATGACAAGACTGCCTGCCAAAGAAAATGTACTTTCTGTCTCTATGGATTTGCTTATTCTGGGCATTTCATGTAAATGGAGTCATAACGATACTTTTCCTTTGATGTGTGGCTTATTTTGCTCTGTATCAAAATTCTATCCCTTTTCGTGGTCAAATAATAGCTTATCATAGGACTAGACCACATTTTTAATTTGTACAAAAAGGCAATAAACTTCAAAGCATAGCACCACAATTAGTTGTAGAACAGATTTCAGAGTTTAGCATGGGTTACAGTTCCAAAATTTTAGATTTTTACTTCTAGCTGCTCCAAGACACTGGAAACTAAAAGAAATATCAGTATAATGATTCAGCACTCATACTCATTTGTTAAACTCAACCTTCTCTGTATAGCTCCACCATCATCTTTGATCGTTTTCCCACACTTTAGGGGTATTTGGGCTATGGCCATTCTAACTTCTTCATGTTGGAAGAGGCTGATGATAATATGGGGTAGGGGGACGGAACTAGCAGATGTTCTGGAGAAGCTGGGCCCTCTGCATTTCAGGACTTTATCTGGTCCAGGACCCATCTGGAGGTTGTAGGTTTCTGGAAAGTTACCCTAGTGCATGGAACCTTTGTAGGATCTTATATATTGCCCTAGGTGTTCTTTAAGGTTGCCTGGAATGGTTTGGGTTGAGGTTTGGCAAACTGTGATAGACAGCAATGTCTAACTGCAAGTTGTTTAAAGAATGAGCCCCAGAGTTTACTCTCGACTCAGTTTGAACTCTCTCAGCCACTGCTACCTTATTTATTACATTTCTTTTACGCCTTTTTGTCAGGATGGCATTGTTGATCCCACAGTGGCTTGTATACTTTTTTTTTTTATTTTTTTTTTGTTTTTTTTAATTTTATTTACATGGGCAGGCACCGGGAATCGAACTCAGGTCCTCTGGCATGGCAGGCAAGCATTCTTGCCTGCTGAGCCACCGTGGCCCAGCTTGTATACTTTTAAAGGATGAACTTGCAAGGCGAGATTTTGCCTTTTTTTCTCTCAAATGATTTCTTTTTCTTCTTTGGAATATTGGTTGACTGTGCCCTAAAAGAGGGAATGGGGATTGTGCAACTAAAGCAAGATTCTAGTTACAGAGACAGGAAAAGCTGGGTGATAAGCACAAGCTGAATGATATAGCTGCCTTTAAGAACAGGTAACGTGAAATGAAATACGGATACAAATCTATAAAACTCTAAAACCACAACCATTCAATGGTACAGACGGAGATTTTGGAGCATTGCTGAGCCATGAGTGAAGGCTTTAAATGACAGCTAGGATTTTAAATGAATTAATTCATTAATGAGTTAACTAATTAATTAGTGAATTTTTAGAGCAGTTGTAGGTTTATAGTAATATAGGATATATACACAGAGAGGACAGAGTTCTGATATATGCCCCCTCTATACACATGGTTTTCCCTATTAGCATTTTGCATTAGTGTGGGAACTTTGTTACAATTGATGAACCAATATTTATTCTACCTGTAGCATTAATTATACTTCATAGTTTACATTAAGATTCACTCCTGTGTTGTAAACTTCTATGTTTTTTTTCCCAAAAATTTTTATTGCATTCACATAGATGTAACCGATTTCCCATTTTAACTACTCTCAAGTATACAATTCAGTGTGTTGATTGCAGTCACGATGTCATGGTTCCACTCTCCATGACCAAGGCTTTTTGCTTTGGATGATGTTAAAGAGAGCTGGGATATAGATTGGAGCTTAGGGATGGGGGTTGTCTGGAGTTGAAGGGAGGCATCTCAGATGACCAGCGAGCATCAGCAGAAATGTCCAGAGGCTGGAAAGGGAGACAACTTGAGGGACACCCAATAAGGAGTTGTTGAAGGACATCCAGTGAGGATCTTCTGAGGAACACCCAATGAGGAATTGTTGAGGGCACCCAATGAGGAATTGTTGAGGGCACCCAATGAGGAGTGGCTGAGGACACCGAATGAGAAGTTGTTGAGGACAGGCAATAAGGAGTTGTTGAAGACACCCAATGAGGAGTTGTTGAGGACACCCAATGAGGAGTTGTTGAGGACACCCAATGAGGAGTTGTTGAGGACACCCAATGAGGAGTTGTTGAGGACACTCAATGAGGAGTTGTTGAGGACACCCAATGAGGAGTTGTTGAGGACAGCCAATGAGGAGTTGTTGAGAACACCCAATGAGGAGTTGTTGAGGTCACCCAATGAGGAATTGTTGAGGACACTCAATGAGGAGTTGTTGAGGACACCCAATGAGGAGTTGTTGAGGACACCCAATAAAGAGTTGTTGAGGACACCCAATGAGGAATTGTTGAGGACACCCAATGAGGAGTTGGATTCCAATGGAGTCATCAGGTGGAGGGAAAGTGAGGGAAGAGGTGCGAGCAATTAGTTGAGCCCATTTTGGAGCCTGGTGGCCCAGGAAGGCATTTGAGGTTGGGCCATTGGCTGACACCCCTGGCGTGTCTAGGTCTCCTCTTGCTCCATCCTTGCTGGAGCAAACTTGCACAGAGGTTGAAATGGATGGATCCTCATCTCAGCTGCCAGTTTTCCCTCCTTTCACCTCCAGGAGTGCAGCTCTACTTCCAGAAGCCCTAAACACATTTGCCTTCCAATTCAGGCCCTGCTAGAGCCCACCCCTTTTATTTATTGCTGGATCTGACTTTTCTGCCTTTTTCCACTGTGCACCCCTTCCCTGCCACACTTGGGGTTTCCTCTCATGTGGACCCAATTTGCCTCCCAAATTGATGTCTTCCTCAACCAAAGTGGAAGAGACAGAGGTTCTCATGGGGCTGAAGTGAGAGCAGGTTAGGGGAATTGGTCCATCCCTCTTTCTCTCATCCCAGCCGAGGACCTCATAACCCATCCTGGTTCTCCTGTGGCTACCCCCAGTGGCATAAAGAAAACCAAGACCTGCCCTCTTCCTACCTTCCAGCACTGCCTCATTAGGTCCCAGGGACTCTAGAAAAGGGTCCTTCCTGCTTCTTCCAGCTCCTGGTGGCTCCAGGCAATCCTTGGATTGTGGTCACTCCAATCCCTGTCTCCATTGTCACATGGCCTTCTATATGCTTCTCCTTTCCCTTTTCCCTGTCTTTTAAGGACATGTGTCATTGGATTTAGGGCCCATCCAGATAATCAGGTATGATCTCATCTTTGATCCTCAACTTAATCACATCTGCAAAGACCCTGTTTCCAAATAACTTCCAATTCACAAGTTTCACCCAACCGTCCACCCACCCACATACCCACACACCCACCCAGGTATCCATTCATTCATATAACCATCTATCTATCATCTGTCTATCCACTCACCCATCCACCCATCCACCCTCCACACACCCATCTATCCATTCATTCATATAACCATCTATCTATCATCTGTCTATCCACTCACCCATCCACCCATCCACCCCCCACACACCCATCTATCCATTCATTCATATAACCATCTATCTGTCGTCTATCTATCCACTCACCCATCCACCCATCCACCCCCCCACACCCATCTATCCATTCATTCATATAACCATCTATCTATCATCTGTCTATCCACTCACCCATCCACCCATCCACCCCCCCACACCCATCTATCCATTCATTCATATAACCATCTATCTATCGTCTGTCTATCCACTCACCCATCCACCCATCCACCCCCCCACACCCATCTATCCATTCATTCATATAACCATCTATCTATCGTCTGTCTATCCACTCACCCATCCACCCATCCACCCCCCCACACCCATCTATCCATTCATTCATATAACCATCTATCTATCGTCTGTCTATCCACTCACCCATCCACCCATCCACCCCCCCACACCCATCTATCCATCAACTCATCCACCACCAATCTACCATCCATCCCTTTATCCATCCACCCACCCATCCATCCATTCCACCCATCCATGGACGCACCCATTCCTTACCACCTATCCATCCATCTACCCATACACTCACCCACCTACTCACCCATCCATACACCCATTTCACCTGTGCTTCTACCCATATGCCAGAAGTGGAGGGTAGTGTGTTTTGGAGCCTCTTGGCCACACTGCCATCTCCTCCCCCATCTTAGCATCTTTCCTTCTAGGGTCTTTCAGTTGTAATTGGCTGGCAAGCCTTGGGACCAAGAGTGTTGAGAGTCAGATAAGTGCAAGAGGAGAAAGGTCACTCTCAGCCTAGCTTGAAGTGTACAGATCTAGAGTAGAAAGAGCCATGCGTCTTGCTTACTTCACAGACAATATTAATGGCTTCCTGGTTAGAAACAAAGGTATGATTCCTTTTAATTTAGATCTCAAATGTCTGTGGTTATGCTGAGAGAGAGAATCAGTGGGTAAACAATTGTCTTAATTTCTGTTAGTTGCAACTTTGTCAAAAGAAAGTTGCCAGTGATAAAAAAAAAACCTTTAAAAGCCTCAGATATTGTGAGCAAATGATTTTACCATTACATTGTTAAATTTATTATTATACATTTTATTTTGTATATATATATATATGAGACAGTGAAATTGGGCATTACGAGCTCAGCAGGTGATAGAGGCCATGTATCTGGTCTAATAAAGAAAGTTATTGTGAGGGATGCTTATGTGGAAATGAGGGTGGGTGGGGTGCAGAGAGGGAGCTCATGACCAGGAGAATTAGGTTTCTTCATTCCTGTTAGCCCCTAATGACAGTGCCACTTTTGTCATTCGCAAAGTTCTGTTATGCGATCTAATACATTCTTTGCCTTCTCTACCTCCCTTCTTCCCTCCCTCCCTCTCTCCTCCTTCCTTCTCTCTTGTCATCCTTTAACCTCTCTTCCTTTCTCCATCCTTTCTCCTCCTCCTCCTCTTTCTCCTCCTCCTCCTTCTCCTCTTCCTCCTTCTTTTCCTTCTTTTCTTGGATGTTAACCAGCTCTAGTTTATGTTCCTTCTAGGAATCAAATCCTGAATAAAATGTCTATATATTTTATTCTCAACTGAACCTGAGACATGGAACCTGCCTGCCCCATAGTTGGTGTTCATTAGAAGTCTAAAGGTGGAATGGAATGGACTGCAAGATGGGTTGACTCAGGACATTAGGTTCCAGCCATGAGGTTCCATGTGAGAAACATGGACATCAAAGTGTTCCCATTAGCTGACCGTGTGCCTACCTCCACCAGACCTGAAGCTGCTGTCGGCCCACTGTGGTAATTACAAGGCCTGCAGCAGCTCATTTGTCCTTCCATGTAACCAAGAACCATACAAACTTGTGTTGGGCCATCCATCCTCAAACAGTGTCCATTTCTGAGAAATCCGCAAGGAAGCTAGGGAAAAGCATGGATTTTCATAGTTGGCTCCCAACAGTTTATGGAACCATGAATGACCTAAACTGAACAGAATCAACTTTGGGTGGGTTGGGAATCTTCTCAATTTCTGTTGTGCTTTCCTGATAGAAGGACATGATATATGTATATATACAGAATAAACTATCTAATACATTTAATAATGTAATGGTAAAATTATTTGCTCAGAGTATCTGGGATTTGTTTAAAGGTTTTCTCTCAACAGAGAGTTTTAAATTTGTGTCTTGACTGAGAAGGACTCCTTGGCTGGATTCTAGGATGATGGTTTTCCAAGTTTTTTGAGTAGCAGAACTCCTTCTACAAATGAATTCTTACATGGGATACTGGTGTAGTTTGCAAAAGTTGCCAAAAAGCAGTGTACCAAAAATTGGTTGGGTTTTACAGTGGGGATTTATTAGGTTACAAGTTTACAGTTCTGAGGCTGTGAAAATGTCCAAATGAAGTCCTCAGTTGGACAATGCCTTCTTCTTAAAAAATGGTTGCTGGCAATCCCTGGTGAAATCTTCTGATCCTTCTCTCCTGGTTTTGTTGCTTCAACAACAGTAGCTTTCATTCTGAACTTGTTCATGCTTCTCTCTTTTAATTTCACTAGCTTTTCTCTCTCATCTTCTTTGTGTGCTTCTCTGAACTTCCTCTCTTATAAAGGACTCTAGTAAAAGGATTAAGACCCAACTAGGGCATGCCTCAACTGAAATAATGAAATAAAAATGTCCCTTCCACGAAATGTCTACACCTGCAAGAATAGGTTAGCTTTAAAAATATGATCCTTTCTGGGGTACATCCAGCTGCAAACCTCCACAGACACTAACATGGAAAGCGTGTGTGGAGAGAGAAGCAAACATGACAGCTCAGTTGCTGGACTTGCTGCCAGGTCCCATGGTGGTTGCTTGGGATACTAATGCTTCTGAGAACCTAGCTGAAACCACTTTGCCTTGGAGGGAGCCTGATCTAAAATCAGGCTAGTCAACTGTCCAAAGATACTGACTTAGATTTCCACCTAGGAAGATGTATTTACAGGTTAAGATAGACGTTCCCAAACTTTCTCATTTCATCTCAATCACTTCTTCATGGCTCCTATAAGGCGAAAGAAATACCCAGCAGTCCTGTTTGTCAATTAGTTAGCCCCAAACAACATAACAGCTATGATTTTCCTTGTTTCCCTGCCCCCCAAATTTTGTCCCTCGTTGAGTTCACTGTGGCACCCTAGGGTACCTTGGCACACAGTTTGGGAACCATAGCGTTAGGTCATCTTTGCTTTACCTTTAAGTCCCTGGATGATAATGATATTTATTTTTGTCCTCCTTTATGACTCCCCGGCAGGCCTGGGTGATTTGAAGCGTCCCTCAAATCGGGAAGGATGAGGAGATGGTCTTCAACAAGGGGTAACAAAAGTCTCTTCTCAATATTGAAACCCTTTCTGATTGAGTTGAAAATTCAGTGTGTGCCTGGCATAGAGGAAGTGCTTCAATAGCTTCATTGACTGTCATCACCATCATTGATGATGAAATGCTTAATCACCAAAAAGCAAAAGATGTTAGATATTTATTTGAGAGAGATTCTTGCCAAAAAGCATCACAGTCAAAAATGTATAATTAGGTGTTAGTCATCGCTAAAAGACTTCCCTAGCTGAATTGGAGTAGCATGTTTCACCTTAAACAGGGGCACAGACAAACAAATGCCCTACCACATCCTCAGTGCCATCCAGTATACTCTAAATACTTTCTTCTCATTAATGCCGATATCTTCAGTATCAATGAACTGTATCGTTGAACTTAGTATCATTGAACTTAGTATCATAGTATCTTAGTATCAACTGTATCATTGAACTTAGTATCATTGAACTGACTTAAAATAATAAAAACCATTAGTAGGTAAGTCTTCAGGTTTTGCCTCTTCTCATGTCCTCTCGTGGTAACTTCAAGTATCCGCACGCACACACTCACTGCCTATCTCTCTGACTCTGCCTCTCTCGGTCTCTGTCTCTCTCTCTCTTTTTCTCTCTCCCTCCTTGGTATCTGCTATTTTATTCATTCCCTGGTCCCACAATATTTGACTCTAAGCATAACTCCTCCCCAGGTACATTGATACTGACTTAATCACTTAGCTGAGCTACTTTGGATTTTATGCAGTGCTCTAAAAATAAATACATGCCTGTATTATCTGCAGCTACTGTGAAATCACCCAGCTCAGGTCAGTCAGCAACTTGTCAAGTTGGTGTAATAATCTGTGGTTATTAAACTGACGGGTTCAAGAAGAAAAAAGTCTGGGAATAGCCTCATCCCAGTGGGTCAGCTTGGGACAGACTCTATTTTGAGATAGTCTGTGCAACAGCAGAGGGAGATTTGCATATGTTGATTTAGACAGGCACCACCGTGTGCATGGAAGGGCCAGAGGCTGGACAGAGGCCCCTCATGTGGTGGGTTACTGGTTGTGTTAATGAGTAAGAGAAGCATGGTGGCCTTCTCCAGGAGGAAGGAGTGAGGGGGATCCTTGGGGATCTGCTTCTCAGCTTGGTGGCCCCCTCTCAGCATGCAGTTTCTCCCTCTTTTCCCACATGGCCCCCCACTGTCCAGCTGCCATATGCCTCTGTGGCTGCTTTGCCTTGCTTGGTCAGTGTTGCACATTTCCATCCTCTTCCTCTCATCTCCGAGCCTTTGTCCTCACTGGACATGCTGATTCCCTCAGGAGCTCCAAGTCCAGTCTTTTCAAGAGAGAAGGTCTAATGGACACTGTACCCCATGCTGGCAAATGCCATCAGCCACTTCATAAAATTACTGTGCTCACATACACATAACACAAAATTTCCCATTTTAACCAATTTTGAGTGTTTGCTTTGGTGACATTAATTAAATTCACAAACTTGTGCTACCACCACCTCCTCCATTACCAAAACTTTTTTATCATCCCCAAGAGAAACTCAGAACCCATTAAACCCTAATTCCCCATTTCTCCCTTTCCTAGTTCCTCGTACCCTCTAATCTATTTCATCTGTATGGACTTATCTACCCTAAACATTTCCTTTAAGTGGTACCTTGCAATATATAGTCTTTTATGCCTGGCTTCTGTCTGAATCAGAACTTCATTCCTTCTTCTGGCTGAGTAATATTCAGTATTCAGCTATTCTTGACCATATTCTGTGCATCCCTTCCTTTTCACGGGTGAATGATACTCATCATCCCGTGGATATACCCTGTTTTGTGGATCCATGCATTGGCTGATGGACCCTTGGGTTCTTTGCACCTTTTGGCAGCTGTGAATAAGGCTATGATGAGAGTTGGCGTGCAAGTATCTGCTTGAGACTCTGCCTTCGGTTCTCTTGGGTCTATCCTTAGGAATGGAATTGCCGGGTTGTATGGGAATTCTATGTCTGACACGGGGAGAAACTGTGCGTTGGCTTCTTTTTGATGAGATGCCCACCTGCAGTTGGGTCAGCTGCAGTGGGGAGGTGGTTCGAGGTGATCGATATCCAGCTGCCCTTCCCAGAATGGCTGTGGGCACCTGGGGACCTGGGCAGCTCAGCACGGTAGGACACATGCCTTGAGTGTGCCTTGTGTGCTGTCTCTGTGTTTCCTTCTGCGGGGGTAAGCAATTTGCCCACAGCTTTTAAGACAATTCCTAATAAACTGAAGTTCCTGATGAGGTTGGACCACCTTGGGTCCATCCCTTGATGAACTAAGAGTGAAGATGGATAGGCGAGGAAGTGAACCTATGGAGAGAAAAATCAGACAGGTTTCCACATTTTAAACTGGGTGGTAGAGAAAGTTCTGCCGTCCACCAACTAGATGACTGGAGAAAGTTAGTAACCTCTCTGAGCCTCAGTTTCCCCATCTGTAAAAGGTAGTTATAGTGATACGTACTTAGGTACTAAGCGATTGAATGTGTGGGAAACACTTGGTGCCCTGGAGTCAGTGCTAACCATCTGATTATTGTTTGATTCCTCCAACGAGGGAAGGGAGCCACAGAGCAGATAGTCAATTTAGGTACTTGTTTTGGGCTCTCTAGTGGGAAGTCCCTGAGAGCTGAACACATATAAGCCCATGAGGGTAAAGGTGTTTCGGTCCTAGACTTGGTGGTACTTTTTGTGCCTTATCCTCATGCATGCTCGGAGATTCTTGAAATTTAGCCCGTTTCAGGACCTGAGTCTCAGAGAACTCTATTTCCAAATAGCACGCAAAAATTTTCATGAGCCGAACTTGTCTGACTCTGGAGTATGTGATTACATGGACACTGGAGAGGCATGCCGTGTGGTGGATTTCAAACCAGGCATGCATTGAGTCAACGCCAGCTTTAAACAGAACGGATCCTGGGGTCCCGTCTGCAGGGGTTCAGGCTATTGGTTTGGAGGTGTAGTCATGGCAGCAGCATCCTAAATTCTCCCAGGGCGATGTGAAGTGTTGCAGGTTTGAGACGAGCTGAGCTCTGCATTCTTGACCTAATGACCCTTTCCCACTTTTATAGGGTTAAGGGGTTTGGGGATGCCCACAGGATGGAAAACCTTAGTTTCCCATAGTCCAGTGAAGGATGCCGCAGCATGGCTTGGGGAAATTGCCTCAGTCTGCTCTGGGAACAGATCCTTAGAAGCCCACAGGCCCTGATGTTGGTTGAGACTTATTTTTGGTTGGTAATCTTACTAAATGGACTTTGTTTCCTTCTGCAAGGAGGGGGGCCTTTAAACGTCCTGAAGATACACTCAACCCCATTTAGACTGGAAGGTTATGCCCCCAAGTCCACACCCAAGGTGCTGCATGGCTGGTAGATATCTGGAAAGGCTCAGCTCTGTCCTTCAGGGTCCCCCATCACTGAGGCTCACCAAAGAGCCAAAGACAAGGTTGAGGGGAACAGGGCAGGGTCTGAAGGCTGCCCCAGAAATGGTTTTCTATGAGCTATTGCTATATCTATTAGAGGAGTTTATCTAACATAATGCAACTTTTATCATATATATCACACACGGAATATATCCTAGTGCGAGTTGGTAGGAAAATAAGGATTTTCCCCAACTCATGTATAGATATATATATATCCTGTTGTATATAGTATGCATTATATAATAGTGTATAACATTATATATGATATGTGATGTGATAGATGATGTATGCCATTATATATGTTATATAATCACACGTATAATAGAATGTATAGTACAATTTGAGAGGAACTGGGATTTTCCCAATTTGCATATATTTAAATATATATATATACACATATAGAGAGTACATTTCCATAGTAGGAATTATATTATCTGTTATAATATGTATAGTATTATATTTAACATGCATTGTATATAATGTATAATGGATTAAAATATAAGAATTATATAATAGCACAACTTGGTGAGAAATAAGATTTTCCTACTTTGTAAATAGATATACATATATTTTATCATACATTCTGTTATCTCTGACGGTGTACTATTGCATATTATATGTACACCATTTTGTCTGGTATATATGATGCTATGCACAGTGTATGATAGTATGTATCTGAATATATAATAGAAAATATAATAGCATCCCGCTCTGGTAACAGAAGGAAAAGTGGGATGGAAGACAGGTCATTGCTGGGGAGACATAGTCCCAACACATTTTCAAGTGGAGAAAATGTAAGTTATTGGAGAATAGCAGGAATACCCTGATGCTATTTGTGTTGGAAATCCTTGACAAAATGGGTTAAAAGCCCAGTGAACAAATATGCCAAACCATGAGGGTAGTTCTCGCCGCAGAGAGGAAAATTGGCAAGGTTGTTTAGTTTCTAGTTCATGGACATTTGCATTACTCAATGACTATTCAAAAACAAGAGCTGCGTGTTGCTTTAGCAATCTGCAAATGTCATGAGGATAATCCCATCTTGAGGAAAACGTGGGTTCTTTCCTGAGAAATCTGAGGCTTTCTTAAAGTCCATTTTAGCAAAGTGGGGTGATAAAGTTGTCTCTTTGCCCCTAAGCCTGTGGGATCAGTAATTTGTTGGCTGTTTAAGGAAACGATGATTTGATTAAGCAAGGGCAGGGAGCTCAGTTTGCCCAAGGTGAGCTGCTGCATCAGAACTTTGAAACATGTGATTCTAGTGATTTCTGAGACATCAGACCCACTTACTACCCATCAGACCGTATGTTGAAGACAAGTTGGGAATGGCTGCTTGGGGAACTAGTAAATGGATGGAAGCCACTAATTGAATGCTTCTATTTTCTCATTTTTTCCTTAGTGGCCTCTTTAAGGATGTGTAGGATGATCAACTCATCCTGAGCTCGTCGCGCGTGGGGCTCTGATTACCATCCAGCACCCAATCGGTTTCTCTTCGTTTTCCTTTTCTATTGGACAACAAAGGGTTGTGAAAACACCCCTGCTCTGAAAATAGGATGCCAAATGAAAGTAGCCAGTCACAAAAGGCCACTTGTTGTATGATTCCATTTATGCAAAATGTCCAAAATAGGCAAACCCACAAAGACAGAAAGCAGACTGGTGGTTGCCAGGGGCTGGAAGAGATGGGGGGTTGGTGAATCATGGTAAAGGGTGCAGACTGTGTTTTGGAGGTAGCAAAATGCTCTAAGATCAACTGTGGAGATGGTTGCACAGCTCTGAGGATATACTAAAAACCACTGACTTGTACAGATTAGACGGGCAAAATGTATGGCATGGAAGTTATATCTCAATGAAGTTGCTAAAAATAAAGAAGATACGATAGTGGTATTTTGTTTTATTTTCAACTAAAACCCTGTTCAGACTTTTCTGGTTAAAAATCCATTAAATTATCTTATTTATCCCATCAGGACAATCAATGAGATTGCCATCTTTAAAATAAGAGCTAGCCCCACTGGAATTCTCACCTGGGCAGAATGGAATGATTTGTTTGTCCATTCCCCTGCGCCTGGCGCTGTTGACTCCAATGCCAAGCAGACATCTTCCCGCCCTCATGGGGCTTACATCATTGTGTGGGAGGCAGAAAAGACTAAAAGCAACACTGGAATGATTTCTATAATCAATGCAGATGGCAGGCAAAGTCAGGGTGTCCTTAAATGGGCCACCGTGAGAGGGGAAGTGGAGGCTGGGCTTGGGGACTTGATTAAGTGGAAGTAGAAGAGACCTCTCTGAGTAGAAGGAGTTCAGTGGCACAGAAGAGAACTTCGGAAGGATGGAATTCTGAGACAAGCATTCTGGGAAGAGGACAGGGTGAGGGGGGCTCTAGGGAGGGGATGGTCTCCCCAGATTCTATGAGGTAGGATGGGAGACCACTCAATGTAGAATAGTAAAGACCCACACACAAAAGAGAAGTTATTTAAAAAGCAGAAGGCACCCCCAAAAAGGAGGTCAAAAAATGTCATCGTGTAAATGCCAAATGATGCCTTAGCTATTGTCCATCTTTCAGTTGAGATATTGGATTTAAAGGTCTTTTCTCTTCTCTCCACTCCTCTCTCCCCTCCCTTCCCTTCCCCTTCCTCTACCTTCTCTCTCCTTTCCTGAATGACTTTCGAGCAGAATGTTGAGTCTGAGGACGTTTTCCAGAAGCCGAGACGTGCATACAAATGTAACTAAATTAAATCTGACATAGTGATGGCATGCTCTGTATCCTTTCTTTGCTGACTCTCTCCAGATCTAGTCCTCTATCCATAAACTGATCTTTCATTAACACACGTTGGGTGAAGCTACCCAGGGGCAAGCTCTCGATGACACTGTTCGAGGAGTTTCCCTGTGTTTTCTGGGCTTGATTCCACCCTCTGGAAGCCCGGGTCAATGAACTAACTCTGTTCTTTTCCCGAATCACCGCAGGAAACTTGGAGCCCAGACTTGGTTACCTGTAGGAGGTGTGAGCTCTATGTCTGAGAGGGGGACCTCCAGCATGGTTTTCCCTTTCTCTCCTACTCTCCCTCATGCTTTACCCCATGGCTCATGAGGGGTGTTTTATTTTATACTATTTTGTGCATATTTGGAAGCTGCTTAAATCTTCTTTTTTTTGGCATTAAAAGGCAGGGGCAAGCGTTTCCAGGTTCCATGCTGATTGAACTGTCTGTGCTTCTCAGCTGACGCTGTCTGCTGGTTGTGATGAAACATTTCTATCCTTATCACCCTCCTCAAGGTGAGTGCAAGACAAATGCATGCCCCTCCTTCCTTGGCCTTCCTTCCTTCCTCCTTTTCTCCCCTCTGGGAGTCACTGCCTCCTCTGGAGATATCACAGAATTGTATCCTGCCCTCACCTCATCTTCCAGTGAACCCACGTCAGCATCTGCTTTTTGTTTTCTCCCAAAACATTTTCATAAACCCAAAAAGGAAACCCTGTACTCATTAAGCAGTCACTCCCCATTTATCTTTCCCAAACTCTGTCGTAGCCACTAAATTTCCTTCTGTCTCTATGGATTTACCTATTCGGAGTATGTTATATAAATGGAATCATGTAACAGGTGGTCTCTTTTGTGTCTGCCTTATTTCACTGAACATAATGTCTTCAAAATTTATCCATGTTTCAGCAAGTCTCTGAACTTCATTCCTTCTTATGTCTGAACAGTATGCCATTGCATGGAAAGACCAGTTTGTTGATTCACTCATTTGTTTGTTGATGGCCCCTTGTGTTGTTTTCACTTTTTGGCTACTGTGAATCATGCTGCCGTGAACACCAGGGACAAGTATTGGTTTGAGTCCCTGTTTTCAATTCTTTGAGGGTCTATCCCTAAGCGTGGAATTTCCAGGTCATATGGTAATTCTGGGTTTAACATTTTAAACGTTTCCCATGGCATCTGCACCATTTTACATTCCCATCAGTCATGCGTGAAGGTTCCAATTTCTCTTCATCCTTGACAACATTTATTTTGCTTTTTTTTTTGTATTAAAGCCATTCCAGTGGGCTTGACACAGTATATCACTATGGTTTTGATGTGCATTTCCCTGATGGCTGATGATACTGAGAATCTTTTTATGGTCTTATTGCCCACTTGCATGTTTTCCTTGGAGAAATGTCTGTACAAGTCATTTGCTCATCGTTTGATCAGATTGTCTCTTTGTTGTTTAGCTGTCAAGTTCTGGGTACGATCTTTGGTCTCATGATGGTAAGAAAATGGATGAATATGCATCCAGGAGATGCCTAATTTGCCAAATTGGAGCCATTGCTTGAAGAACTCAAATCATTTGTGACAAACACAGATGTATGGGGAGATTTGTGAACATTCAAAATCAAAATGCTCCTGGTGTGTTTTCTCTTAATCTTGATTCAACAGTGTAGGTTGAAATCTTTTGATTAGATTATCTCCATGGGTGATGCGGTGTGCCCAATTATAGGTATTAACTTTTGGTTAAATGGAAATGTGACTCCACCCATTCCAGGTGTGTCTTGATTAGTTGACTGGAATCCTTGAGAAGAGGAGACATTTTTGAGAGTCAGAAATGACAGAAATGATAGAAGACACAGAGCCTACAGAGAAAGAGCCTACAGAAGCTTCACAGGAGAGCTGACACAGATGCCAACACCTGAGGACAGAGGCATGGATGTTTGGAGATGCTTGAAGCCCAGCAAATATTGCCATGAAATGCTAAGCAAACCAGAACCTGGGGAAAGCCAAGGGAAGCCAAGAGATGAAAATCAGCTCCAGAGGAAAAAAATGAGAAACCTCTACAGGAACAGAGGCTGAAAGTAATGGAGCCCAAGAGCAATAGATCAGCAGATGCCAGCTAGGTGACTTCCCAGTGATGGAGGGGCTCCTGACCCATTGGCCTTTCATGAGTGAAAGTAACCTTTTGCTGGTACCTTAATTTGGATGCTTTCACTTCCTTAGAACTATAACTTGTAAATTATTAAATTCCCCTTTGTAGAAGCCATTCTAATTCTGGTATATTGCATTCCACAGATTGCAAACTAGCACAGTGGATATTGGAGATAAGATCATGTCTCCTGCAAATAGCAAGTTCAGGTCCCAAACTCTGGTTCTGTGGGTGTGAAATCATTTGTAAATAGGACTCTAGAAGATGTTATTTAGTTATGGTGTCCAAACTGAACGAGGGTGGTCTTGATCCAATATGGCTAAAGTCCTTGAAGGCAAAGGAAAATGGACACAGAGAGAAGCCATGAAACACAGCCAGAAGCTCAAAGTGAAAGGAACCCCAAAGAGAAAGGAGAAGGTGCTGCCATGTGCATTGCATGTGACAGAAAAACCAAGGAACCCCAGAGATTACTAGCCAGCCAGAAGATACCAACCCAGGAGGAAGCAAGTTTTCTCACCCCTGAGACCACCAACCAACCAACTTCCTGTTGTTAAGACAACTCATGGTATGGTATTTGTTTTAGCAGCCAGAAAAGTAAAATGGTGGGCATGTAAGATGGTGAGAAGGGAATGGAAGTTCCATCACATGGGGGAACAGCATGAGGCGCGCTCACAAATGCAGGCAGGAGGGAAAAAAAACAGTGCAGGGGTGCTGACAAAAAAGAGAGCAGGTGTCCTGAGACCAGGTTTGCAGATTTGGAAGCAGTCAGATGGCTTGGATATGCTGCACTCAGAGTATCCCACATTTCAGACTCCGGCTCTGTCCTTTTGAGATTCCTGCTGCTGTGTTCTCTTCTGTGAGTGACTTTGTCCACACACTACCGTGGAAAGAGAGACAATCTCCACTGGAGCTCCCCAGCAGACAGTAGACCAACGTATGTGCACATTCTCGAGAGAAAGGATGGAGCTGCACCCAAAATTTCGTTTGGGTCAAGACTGATGAAACTCTCCAAACACTGAGAGACCCTGAAGCATTTATTACTCACGTATTGAGACTTTTGGGGGAGATCTGAGCGGGCCTCCATGCTGCTCCAGACATGGCTCGAGAGAGTTGGGAAAGGAAGCTGGCTTGAGGTTTTAGTGGAGTTAGGGGGTCTGCCATTTTGAAAGGGATTTGTGAACCCTGGAAAAGCCATGGCTTAATCCTACTCCAGTCTTTTGGAAGCAACCATTTCTTCTCATCCCTATTCAGCACTGTAGGTTGGTAAGTTGATTAGATTTTCTCCATGGAGATGTGACTTGCTTAGTTGTCAGTGCTAACCTTTGATTAGAGGGAGATGTGACTCCACCTATTCCAGGTGGGTCTTGCTTAGTTTACTGGAATCCTTTAAAAGAGGAAGCATTTTAAAGAAAGACACAGAGTCCACCAGCCAGACACCTTTGGAGATGCAGAAGGAAAACACCCCTGGGAGAGCTTCATGAAGCAAGAAGCCTGGAGAGAAAGCTAGCAGATATCACCATGTTTGCCATGTGCCTTTCCAGCTGAGAGAGAAACCCTGAATGTCATCGGCTTTTCTTGAGTGAAGGTAAATTCTCGTCAGTGCCTTCATTTGGGCATTTTCATAGCCTTGCTTTAATTTGAACATTCTCACAGTCTTAGAACTGTAAACTTGCAACTTGATAAATTCCCCTTTTTAAAAGCCATTCCATTTCTGGTTTATTGCATCATGGCAGTGAGCAAACTAGAACAGGGGGTGAGGCCAAGGTGACGGTATCTATTTTGTGGGCAGGGGCTGGTTGGTTTGACTTTTCCACCAGTGCCAAAGGAGAGAGCATCCAGGCTTTCATATCAGCTTTCCAAGATGTGGGAAGCATGAGTTCTAAATGCCGTCAACATTCAAACATCGCCCCTTTCCTGCAGACCCCAGCAGTCTCCTTATTTTTCACTGCCCCAATGTGGAATTTGTCACCAGAGCATATCTGAGTCATGTTACTGGGTTCAGGACTCACTTAATGACTCCAGCTAATTTTGACCCAATTTTGGACTGAATCTGGGATCTGTTCTACTAAAAAAAAGCAGGGTCCTGTTTGGAGACGATAAGAATGGATGCCAGAGACACCGTTTGTGGAAGCTGTCTGAAGGAGATGATTTTACCTCTGCCTCCCGCCTGTTCTTAGAGAAAGGATGAGAAAAATAATCTCTGTACAGTCATCTGAGCCCCAGAGCTTTAGACTGCCTTGAATTTTCAGGATGTTGTTTGGCTTAGCTCTAAAGATATGTTCTGAGATGTCACGGAAAATGATTCACCAAGCATACCATCACTCAAGCCCCTGGGCGTCTCTTGAAATTAATCCAAAGTGAACCATCCTGTGTTTGGTAAATTCATAGGCAAAGACTGTTGGTGATTTTATGAGTTACCTGCAGCTACTGTAGCAAATTGTTGCAAACTGGGTGGCTGGAGACAACAGGGGTGTATTTTTTCACAGTTCTGGAGGCTGGAAAGAGGAAAACAGGGTTGGAGCATTCTAAGGCTCTAAGGGGAAATCAATTCCATGCCTCTCTCCTGTTTCTGGTTTTTCCCAGAAATGCTTTGTGTTCCTTGACTGGCAGCTGCATCCCTCCATTCTCTGCCTCCATTGTCACATGGTCCTTCTCTCTGCACTTTGTGTTTCTCTCCCTTTTCTCTTATAAGGACCCACGTCAGTGGATTTAGGGTATACCCTAAATCATCTAGACTAAATCTGCAAAGACCCTATTTTCATGTATGTCCTATTCATCGGTGCTGGGTGTCAGCACTTCAAGGTATCTTTTTGGGAGACCGCACTCAACCCACATATTATCAAATGTTAGGTTATAATAAAACCCAGAGTGCTGTCTTTTGGAAGAGATGTTATTTCTGCCTTAGGAAAAAAATGCATGCTTTGAAAAAGTAACTTTTGTTATATTCTGCAAAAGAAGCTCATTCTTTGCCCCCAAAGAGACCATGGATAATGAGTGATAATCCAGGTTTCAGGAAATGAGACTTCGGAGTACAGAGGACATTATACCCAACTCAGCTCCTTTAGGCTTGTGGTTATTTTGTTGTCAATTCCCAGCTAGTGGGAGAGAAGGAAACACAGCCTAGTCATTCTTGAGTCAAGACTGAAGGGCTGCTGCCCTCTCTCCCACAGTTATTGCATAAATGCATGCACACAAAGCTGCAAGGAGGCTGGTAGGGCTAAGCTGGAGGGGTGATTCTGCAAACACCAAAATCTAAAATACAATGGAGACTGGAGACAATCAGGCATCTCTCATGCAGATTCATTCTGGAGTCAGTGGCTGGACCTTTGTTTTAGTTTAGTTTTGCTTTTACTCAAGCTTCCTCACAAACAATGAACACCCTATAGCTTGCATCATTATCTAATTTTGCATTGAATTTAAGGAGAGCTGCTTTTTTTCCAACTTGATGCTTGACAAAAGCAAATAGAGTGTCTGCATATAGAATGAGTCTGGACTTGGGATTTAAGGTTGCATAAGCCATCTTTTTACAGCTGCAGTAAATGCCAGGATCAGAAAAGTGTCTGTGCACCAAGCAAACTAGATTTGCACCCACATTTGACTTGCAGATGTAGACTTTGTCTTCTCTGAGCTGCCTGACACTTTCTGATTTATGGAGATTGTAAAATTATGAAGAGCTTTAGAATCAACAGTCTGTTAACTCAGAATTATCTCAGGTTGCATTTGTGTTTAAAAATGACACTCAGGTTTGATATCACAACATTACGTTTACTTTCTTTATTTTGACATTCCAAGTGGAAAAAAAAACATGCAAAGGAAATTATCACTGCAGAGTGTTCTTGGTAAAGAAAGAATATGATGACACTATTCCTTGAGTCTCTAGTAAAATAAATTTTTAAAATTACGACTTCTAGTGTTTTAACCCATGGGACACGTAGAGGTATGGCAGACCTTCTGTTGGTCAAAGTTTGTTGCTCAGTATTGGGATGCAGGAGGAAATGAAGTTTGCACTTTTCTCACAGTCAGGTGTGGGAAACAGCATGCTTAAAAATGGGAACCACTTATCAGGTGGCTTCCCAAGCTGTTTAGATGCAATAACTCTTAAGTGTTTTGAGGTTTTTTTCCATTCTTTATTATTTCATGCATCAGGGAGGCTCCCCAGAGGCACCAAAAATGTTGCATGCAAGGCTCTAATGATGCTCTGAAAATGAAAGGAACGCGGAGATGGGGAAATAGGGCCATAAACTGGATCTACACTGCTCAAAAGGATTCATACGTCTTCGCCTGCACCCAAGAATTGAGATGCATCTGCAAACCAAATCACAGGCTTCGGCTGTTCTTTTCAACCATCGTCCTTGCAGCTGGGATACATGCGGCTTTTCTTTCTAGGTAGCTAATCACTGTTTCACAAGCCTTCTATCAAAACTCTGAGGATTGCTTAAGCTATGAATCGTGATGGGAAATGGGGGCTAGGAGAAAAAACAATAGTCATAAACCGTGTCTTAGTTTCCTAGAGCTTCCATAACACACTGGCACAAGCTAAGAGGCTCAAAACAGCAGAAATGGACTGTCTCGCAGCTCTCCAGGCGAGAGGTTCAGGAATTGAAATGTCGGCAGGGCCATGCTACCTCTAAAACCGGTAAGGGAGGAAGCTTCCTTGCCTCTTCCCACTTCTGATTCTGTCAGCAGTTCTTACTGTCCCTTGGCCTTTGCATGCATCCCCCCAATCTCTGCCTCGTTGACATGTAGCTTTGATCCCTCTATATCTGTCTCTGTGTCCAATATTCACCTTCTTTTAAGGACAGAAGTCATATTGGGCTCAGGGTCCATTCGTATGCAATATAACCTCGTCTTAATATGTATCATCTGCAGAGTTCCTATTTCCACATCAGATCACGTTCACAGGTAAAGGAATTAGAACATCAACATATTCTGGGGAGAAAATTCAACTCACAAATAGACACTAAAAGAGTTTGCCTTGATCAAATGTCTTAGTAATAATGCTTCTTTCTCATCAATTGAAATCAGGATTGGTTTGAGAAGATGTAGAGGAAAATACAGCCATATTGATGAACCGCATGGCTATGGAAGGGAGAGGAGGCCAGAGAAGGAATTTTCAGTGCTTTTTGGGCCTAGGATGATAAATTTTATTCTCGAAATGTTACTGAGAGTCATGACTTTTAGGAGTCCCTGAATTTCTGTTTTTAGGAGGTGGGAGGTAAAGATGAATCTTGTCACCAACTGTACCTGCCTTCCACTGAGGAGCTCATTACCATTTTTGAAAGCATTATTTTATTGTGAAATGTAATATATATATATACATATGCATATATAGAAAAGCAATACATTTCAAAGTACATTTTAACGACTTGCTTTAGAACAGTTTTCAATGTATGGTATGGGTTACAGTTCCACCATTGCAGGTATTTCTTTCTAGCAACTTGAAGAGACTGGAGATCAAAAACAAATATAATGATTCAGCAGCCATACTCATTTGTTCAATTTTATTTTCTCCTTCTCCTTTGATCTTTCTCCCAATCTTTAGGGATATTTGGTGATGAATACACAATAATGGGATGATATTGTGAGCCATTGCAATCATGTCAAGAATATTTGTATGTCAAGAATATTTGTATGTTTGTTTGTTGTTTACTATAAAAATATTTTTTAAAAAGATGAGAAGTTTACTCAGAGTCGACCTTATTCCAACACTATTGGAGTCCTAATAAGCAAAGGAAATTGGACAGAGCGTAGAAGCCAGATGAAGAAGCATGAGGAGACATTCTGTCATGTGATGCAAGTAGAGATTGATTGCCAGCAGGTCACCAGAGAATGCCACAGACTTTGGAGAAGGCCTCGCCCACTGATTACTTTATTTTGGATTTCTAGTTTCCAAAACTTTTTGACAATACATTCCTGTTGTTTGAACAACCTGTGCATGTGGTATTTGTTACGGCAACCCTGAGACACTAAGACATAGGCTGAGAATGAGTTCAAGTCCATATAGTTCCACAAACCAGGGCCAGTGGTGGGTCAGAGCAGAAGGCAACTGAGCTGAGACGTTTCCTCCCACAGTGCAAAGATTGGGCTACCTGCCGTCACAGATTTTCATTGTGAATGTAGCGCTGCTATTTTGGGAAGTGTTGCCGGTAGAAGAAATATCAGCAAACAGGAAATGAGAACATCCAGTTCTAAAGCTCCGGAATATAAACCACTACTTCTTAAGGGGGGTTAGATGCAGTTTCAGCCTTGTCCTAAGAAAGATAGCTTTCTTATGGAACTCCCAATGGAAAGTGTTATTCTCCGATTTAAATAAATCTGAATTTAAGGCTTTAAAGCTAAAGATGCTTAACGAATCTTAGCATACTTGGTATCTAGCCTAATGAAACAAAGATGGGCGCTATCCCTGTTTCCTAAATAATCGTCATGACAATTTTCATTTCCTCTTATTTTAGGGATATGTTTCTTTTCTTCCTTTTGCATTTTTAGGTGATTTTATTTGAAAAAGGTTTACGATATAAACATTGACATTTTTTGTTGCTGTTGATTGAAGAGTAAATTGCCACTTCCTATAAGAAAAAATGAAGTTATATTTGTCACTTTGGGCCAACAAATAAAGAATAAAGTGGGCCCCGTAGTGGAGCCTGTTGCATGAAGAAGTAGGGAAGTTCCTTACTGATAGCATTTTGAAGATATTGCTCCCACATCTTCTGACACTTCTTGTTGCAGATGAAAAGTCTAGTGGCTTTTTCCCTTGTCAACTTTTGAGATTATTTCTGCACCATGAAGTTCTGCAGAGTCTCAGCTCCATGACAAGTTGGGATTTGTGGTTTCTTACCTTTCATATGCTAAGTGAACTTTCAAGCTGAGACCTTCGGGGCTTCTTCCTTACTCATCAATTTGCCACTATTTTTTCAACCGTTGTTTCTCCTTCATTGCCTTAACTCTCTTTATTGGAACCTCTCTGACAAAGGGTGAAGTCCTCAGTTCATCCTCCCTTTCTTTTTTCTTCCCCATTCAAGTTTTTAAAAATGTCTTTGCCAATGTTGGTGAGTTTTTTAGTATTAACCCATAATCCCCACTTTTTCTTTCTGTCCTTGCTCGCTGCAGGGTCTACTATGTTGATTGGATCGACTCGAACGCATCCTCTTCTGTACGGCTTCAGGTCTCTGTTCAGCACCTTTGTAAATGGAATGTTCTGGAATGAAATTATGACCTGGCTCATTCCTGAGTTGTTCTTAAAAGACCTCAGTGAGACCCTGATACCAACGGTCAAAAATAAAGTCTCACTTAGTTGCTGTGCTCATTTGAAACCATTAGGTACCCCCCAAAAGCCGTGTTCTTCTCATCCATTCTTGTGGGTGCAGGCTTATTGTTGGGTGGGACCTTTTGATTAGGTTGTTTCCATGGAGATGTGATCCACCCCCTTCAAGGACTTTATTCGGTCCTTTAAGAGAGATCACAGAGCCAGAGAGAGTTTAGACAGAAACACCCCAGGAGAAACAAGCATGGAACCACAGAAGCCCAGAGATATTTTGGAAAGAAGGACCAACAGACGTCACCATGTGCCTTCCCATTTATCAAAGGAACTCCAAATGCCTGTAGCCTTTCTCCAGTGAAGGTATCCTCTTGCTGATGCCTTCATTTGGACATTTCCATGGCCTTTGAATTGTAACTTATACATTAATAAATCCCCATCGTTAAAAGCCAACCTATTTCTGGGATATTGCAAATGGAAACAGTTGGCCATCGTTTAGGCTGGGTCTCATTCAGAGGAGTCTAGGAGCATACACGATAAGGCACCAGAGGGTGCCTCGTGAGGTCTATTAGGGTAGAGCCTATTGATGTACCCACCTGCTTACGAGTAAACTCATTTGATTTGGGTTTAAAGTTTTAAATAATGATGAGGATCCCGATGTGATCAGCTACCATGTTGGAAGTCAGCATGGCAGAAATAAATAAGGAGAGCAAAGTGTGACCTACTGACCCCTTCGGATCTTTATTGGCAAAAGATCGGGACCCAAGAAGTTAGTGTGATGACAATGAGAACTGGCATGGAGGGGCTGGAGCTGGGAGACAGCAAGGAAGAGCTGGGATGGCAGGGGCAAAGACAAAGAAATGTGCCATGCTGGTCTGCATTTCCAAGGTTTTCCTTCAGACTTGCCCTCATGTCAGGGTCTACCATGAAATGTAGTTGGGCTGTGGGTGGGAGAAAAGCTCAGAATGCAATCTCCCCATCCAGGAAAGGCATTTCCGCTCAAAGACTCTTGGCCACAGTGGAAATTGGCAGAGATGGCGGGCTGCAGTGTGTTGGGATTGATTTTCGAAGGTGGCGTTCAAGAACGTTAGAGAATTGTGCCAACTGGTGACAGAAAAGCTGGAACGGTCTTGCAGACTGGACCTCTGAGGCAACAGCTCTTACAGGAGTTGGCTCCTGAGTCCCCCCAGTGTAATTTAAATTCCACCTGGGCATCCTCGGAATCTTTTGGGCTTCAGTGGATGGGAGAGAAGCCCCACCTGGGTCACTCATCACTCAGGTGTTAATAATGTGTGGTAGGGCTTATCTTCCAGCTTTCAAACCCAGTGGAGATGTGCTATTTTTATCATTATGTGCAAAATGAGGGCAAGGCAAAAAAAACCTGCAGAAGGATGGACTTTTAAATCCTTTTCCTAAGGTTTCAAATTCAGGGGTGACATGTCTTCACACATGGAATTATGTGTGAGAAATTACAGCACTCTCTGTGAGAAGCTGCCCAGCACAGATAAGACGTTAAGAGGAAACACCCCTGCGAACGTGGAACTTAGCATAAGAAAATAACAATGAAAGAAATCCACACCTGCATTGCACAGTCAAGGGAGGCTTGATTTTTTAAATTTGGTATCAAGAACAGGGGACAGAGGTGCATTTTTCATTTAACTGAACCGTATGTACCGATTACAAACATGATATTAGAAAGGGCAAAAGCACGTTGTCATAAAAATCGCTGATAGGAGCAAGGGTGCTCACTGTGATTAGAAACTGCTAATGTGGAAGGAAAATACAAAAATGATAGTTTAACCATTCTCTCTTTACTTGATGCCAAGGAAGCAATAGGGCTTCCTGTCTAGTAGCAAAGGGAAACTGTGGACTAGCCATAGTTTCCTTCCTTCTTCTTTCCTTCCTTCCGCCCCTCCTTCCCTTTTCCCTCCCTTCTTCCTCCTTCCTTCTTTCCCTCTCTTTCTTCCTTTCCAATGGCTTCTGGCATTGCCTGCTGCCCAGTAAGTAGGCGCAAGCTGTGGGCAGGAACCAAGTACTGGGAGGCTGGTCTCTGCAGAAACCCCATGTTTACTCTGAATTCTGCACAGTGCTGGGGTTTCCCGCACGTGGGATCATACAGTGTGTATGATGTCATGTCTCGTTGCTTCTGCGCGGCGTTAGGTTTCTGAGATTCACCCACGTGGCGTGTAGCTGTAGAGTGCTCTTTTTTGTTGCCGTATAGTATTCCGTTGTACAAATATGCCA
This sequence comes from Tamandua tetradactyla, assembly GCF_023851605.1. NCBI lineage: Eukaryota > Metazoa > Chordata > Mammalia > Pilosa > Myrmecophagidae > Tamandua > Tamandua tetradactyla. Next base: position 173,146,769 of record NC_135353.1, on the reverse strand, counting down.
TGTATGTACCTTTGCTGGACATTTGGATCGTTTCTAGTTTCGAGCCTTTAGAAATCATGCTGTAAGGCCATTCTCGTGCATGTTTTTTGGTGAATATATGTAGACAATCCTCTGGGAATGTGCCTGGGTCTGTAATTGCTGGGACCTAGTACGGGGAAGTCTGTTTTCCAAAATGCTTTAATCCTTACACAAGACAGTTTTTGAAAGCACTGTAATTCTATAAAATTTTGCTGCTTGTATTTTGAGACTCTGTTTTTAGGAACATACAGCTTTGTGATTTGGGGTCATTTTGATAAATCAATACGTATATCATGAAATGTCCTTCAATCCTTGGTAGTAATATTTGTCTTTTTATATGATATGAATATTGCCACTCTCTTCTTCTTACACTTACTTTTGGCATTGTTTATATTTTCCCATCCATTTAGCTTGGACCCAATCATTTCTTTGTAAATACACTGTGTCTCTTGTAGACAGTATATTTAGGTCTAGCATTTTTTTAAGCGGGTGGAAATTTATTAGGCACACATGTGAGAAGGAACATGTGTTATTAGGCACACATGTGAGAAGGAACATGTGGGCACTCTCACAAACGCAGAGGTGAAGGAGGGGAGAAGGCCCCACTTTGTGAGGTCAATGCCTTTTATAGATCAGCTTTACTTACCACCTCCCTTCCTTATTCAGGGCTCTTTCTTGTACCCTCCCTTCCCTCCAGGGCTAGTGCATTTGGGTGGGTGGTTTGCCTTTCTCCAGAGGTAAACCATTCAGGTGGGGTCCTTTGGCCCCCAGGTGCTGTTCATTGGATTTTCTTGAGATAGCTTTCTCCTTGGGGCCTGCCTGCATGTGGGAATTTTCCCTTTGCTCATTGACCCTAATTTTCACCCTACATCATCCCTCCTCAGAGAGTTCTAGCTCTCTTCATCTTAAGGGAATTTGGGCTGAAGATCCATCTTCTGTAGCTGCTTCAAGCTGATCAGGGTCATGGACTGTCTTTGTGGGGGTTTAAGAAGTCTCTGGCCATGCTGCCGAGGGTGTCTGGTTAAGGGTGGAGATGACAACTTAGCTTTGGGTGAGGCGAAGTTTGTTGTGAAAGGCTTCGAAGCTGGAAGAAACAAACTGGGTGAGAAATTGTATACATAGTCCATACAGAAATAGGAGCAAGATGGAGCTAGAGTTTTTAGAAAACTGTTGGTTGAGGCTGAAATTTGCAAAAGGAAAACTTATATAATGACTTGTAGATTCTGTTTGAAATGTCTTAGCTGCTTACATTTCTTTTTCTGCTTTTTGTTAGCTAATGATACAAATTGTAAATTTTGGAAGCTTTAGAGCAAAGTGACATTTCGCTTACACAAATTTAGCTTAACAGAAGGAAAGACTTTGTAACATTTAATAGATTAAACTGTTCTAGCACCTCACTTTTATGAGGTGAAAGAACAAATCTTTTGTAACAGTTTTCTTTTAAGAGTGAGATGATTTGTTGTTTGAAATAAAAGACGAGAAGATCAATATAACATTAACAAGTACATTATTCTGATATGGCGTAAAATCTTTGTTTTCCAGACAGAGTACTCTGGTGGTTAAGAAATACTTTTGTTACCCTTCATTAAGGTTAGAATAACAATTGACATCATTTTCACAGAGAGAAAACTAACTCTGGTTTTCTATGAATGCATGGTTTCACGCAAAAGCTTTTTCTTAAAAAGAGTGTTATAAACAGGCTTATCACATATTTGTTAACATTGGCTATGGTAGATGGAATTTACTTTCATCAACCTTTTACAGCCTACTATATCCATTTAGGGCTTGTAGTTGGCAATGACTACAAACAAAATTCATTTTTACACTAAGAATATGTTAGTTTACACAATTAATATATTGGAAGACTGTGCTCTGAGGCAGCTGTAGGTCAGAAAGGCCTGCTGCTAAGATATTTTCAGAGATACGGGGATTCTTCTGAAACCCTTGGGGCAGCACTCAGTGAACAGGGAAGGAATCTTATTAAGTCCCTGCCCTTCAAAAGAAAATAGGACTCCTAAAGAGAGGGAGAAAGATCAAATGTGATGGTGGAGTTATACAAAAGAAGGTAGAGTTCAACGAATGAGTATGATTGTTGAATCATTACATTTGTATTTCTTTTAGTCTCCAGTATCTTAGAGCAGCCAGAAGTAAAAACCTAAAATTGTGGAATTGTAACCCATACCAAACTCTGAAATCTGTTCTACAACTAATTGTACTGTGCTTTGGAATTTATTGCCTTTTTGGTAGGTATGTTATTTTTTCATAAAATTTTTTTAAAAAGTCGATTGTGATAACAAAAAAAAAATAGTTATTCCTTCTAGCCTCTAATGTGTTGGAGCAGCTAGAAGGAAAAATCTGAGAGGATGGTATGGTAGCCCAGGAGAAACTCTGGGATCTCTCCTATAACCACTTGTGGAAGAGTGCTTTGAAAATGACGGCTTTTTCCTTTCTTTGCTTTGTATATATGTCATACTATACAATAAAAAAGTTAAAAAAAAAAAAAAGCAAATAGGTATTGAGAGTTAGGGTCAAGAAGGATTCTAAAATGTATTTTTATGATCTAAGACTGACAGTGCTGGAGTGTACATGGGCTACTCTGCAGCTTGCCCAAGGATGTCTTCACCCCATGCGTACAGGTCTATTAGCTTAAGGATTTCCTCTTCGATGTCAAAAGGCCTTGACCTGTAGGGACCTCAGGGCAAACAAGAGGGTAAACCCTAGCTGAGTTGACTAGTCTTAAGGTAGACCCCAAGAAGTGAAGAGTTCTCCCTAGAAGAGGGGTAAGACATTCAAGGAGAACGAAAAATTAGCCCTAGAAAAGTCTCCTGCCTACAAAGGAGAGGGGCAGTGAAGGTCCGAGTTTTGATCCCCTCCCATCACCAGTGAGAGGAGGCAAACTCAGAGTGGCAGTTCAGGACAGTGTGGCTCCAGTATTAATTAAGAAATTATAATAATCTTACCCGTCACATCAAGTGTGACCCAAGGCTCTCTAGGTCAAAGGCCATATGTGCAGGCAGTGGAACTCTAAGTGGGGACCTCGAGGAGACAGGATGCTTTTAACACTGATTGCAATAAGCTGGACCTAGTTTCTGGTCTTTTACTCAACTCTGCCTGCCTCCTCCTTCTCCTTGTCCTTGTCCTTTTAGTTAAAGACAGAAAAAACAATTTTTAGTGGTCACTAGTGGGAATTTACAGGACCATGGAGAGCTTTTGAAGTTTCTGCCAAAGGTCGGGGCAGATTGGCTGATGAAATGGGTGCCCAGTACAATTTGACCTTCCTGGGAATCTGGGTTTACTGTTAGTACACTTTTCAGGGCTTTTTAGCCTCCCCCTAAAACAGAGACAGAGTGCCCTCATTCTTCTGAATTATATCCCTTAGCTTATTACAATTAATTGGCTTGGTGGTGCATGTTCTCATGCCTTTTAACAGACAAGTTTTTAAAAGGGAATCATTAAAATCCTCTTTTCTGGTAGAAATTGAGACATGGGCATAGTATAAGTGGCAAGTCTCTCTCGGGTCCCCGTCTTGATAGAGAGCTATAAACATCTGGGCATAGGGGATTTCTGGCTCCCTTCCCTCTCATTTACAGACTGGATGATTCTATTGTAATTGAGAGTCCCAGTGGAAGCTGGATGCTTCCTCAACTTTCCATTTTCCCTGGAACAAAAATAGAGGCACCTCATTAGCACCTGTGTGACTGCATGGTGTCCCAACGCATGTCAGAGCTGGGAATTTCCCTTCCTGCTAACCCTATCTTTCGGGAACACAGGAAGTAAAGTCACTGGATATCCACAAGATGAGTCGCCAGACATTCCCATGACGTTCCTCCCTGGATGATGTCTAGACTGAAGATTTCAAGGTGGGAGCCCACTTCACCTGAGAGGAGTCAAGGACAATGCTCCTAGGAATACCTTTGTTCTCTAAGTTTCATGTTTCCTGAGAGAGAGAGTAACATGGAGATTTGATTTGGCTCCCATTGGACTCCTACGTGATGGGGAGAAGCCCCTAATCAGGGTCCAAGGGCAGCGTCACCCATTGACCTGAGTCCCATTGGATCTGCATGGCATGGAGATAGGTTCCCACCACCTCTGAGGAGGGATTCAGAGGTTCAGAGTGGACCAAGTTTGTGTCCTGGAGGGACCTGGATCAGAGACCCTAGATGCTTAGAGACACAGAGTTGCAGGAGGACATAGGAGAGGAGAACAATGAGCCAAGTGGAAAAGAAAAAATTAAGGAATGCCACCAAGCATGGTCAAGAATGATTGACCAGTCCATATGGTTGGAGAGAAGTGTCTCCTGGCTGGCTCGCCAAATTATGTTGCCAGATTTGGGCTTCCAAGTTCCTGGACATGCCATGATAATGAACTCAAGGTCACAGCACAGCATAGAATAAGCAAGCAGAAAATTTATTAGGAAGGCATGTGAGAAGGAAGATGTGGGCACTCTCACAAAGAAAGAGGTGAGAAGCCAGGTCTAGCTTGTTAAAATGCATTCTGTTAATCTCTGGTTTTTTATCTAAGTGCTTAGCCCATTAGCATTTAATATATTCATGGATATTATTGTGTTTATGCCTCACAATATCATAATTGTTTTCTCTGCCCGTTTTGTGTTGTATCCCCCTTTTCCCCTTTGCTGCCTCCCATTGGATTACTTAAATAATTGTAGAATTCCATTTTAATTTACTGATTGAAATTTTAGCTCTATCTTTGTGCCTTATAATTTTAGTATTTTCTTTAAGAGTTACTGTGCTGGTTTGAAAGGAAGTATGCCCCCTGGAAAAGCCATGCTTTAATCAAAATCCCATTTCATAAAGGTAGAATAATCCCTATTTAATACTGTATGTTTGAAAGTGTAATCAGATCATCTCCCTGGATGGTGTGATTTAGTCAAGAGTTATTGTTAAACTGGATTAGGTGACGATATGTCTCCACCTATTTGGGTGGGTCTTGATTGGTTTTTTGGAGTCCTATAAAGGAGGAAACATTTTGGAGAGAGAGATTCAGAGAGAGCAGAGAATGCTGCAGCACCATGAAGCAGAGAGTCCACCAGCCAGTGACCTTTGGAGATGAAGAAGGAAAATGCCTCCCGGGGAGCTTCATGAAGCAGGAAGCCAGGAGAGAAAGCTAGCAGATGATGCTGTGTTCGCCATGTGCCCTTCCAGATGAGAGAGAAACTCTGATTGTGTTCGCCATGTGCCCTTCCACTTGAGAAAGAAACCATGAACTTCATCAGCTTCTTGAACCAAGGTATCTTTCCCTGAATGCCTTAGATTGGACATTTCTATAGACTTGTTTTAATTGGAACATTTTCTTGGCCTTAGAACTGCAAACTAGCAATTTATTAAATTCCCTTTTTAAATGCCATTCTGTTTCTGGTGTTTTGCATTCTGGCAGCTAGCAAACTAGAACAGTTACTATTTACATTATTGACTTTTCACACATAATTTTGATATGGGGAATGGTTTGCTGGCTAAGACCATTTCCATTGTAACTGTACAGTGCATCCTGGGTGACAAATGCAAGATAGAGATTCTATCTAGGGAGTGATTTCTGAGTTAATTATTTCATTCAGCCCCCTTCACATCTTCAAATGCTAGTAGCTCTAATGTATTGCATGACAATTATGTGCAAGGAATTTCCATATATCATCTCCTTTAATCCTCAAAGCAACATTGTGGGCTAGGAGTTAAATTGTCTCCTTTATAGAGATGAGAACCTGAAGGTCAGGGGAGCTAAATAACATCTCCAAAATTTCTTAAATAGAGACCCAAATCCATGGATTTCAAAGCCTGGATCTGACTCACTGGACTCATCTCCCCAAGTCATCTACCCTCTCAAGCAGATCTCATGAAGTGAGATTTTCCACAGTCAGCATGAAGGGGAACCCACCTTGTCCGTGAAGAGGGGGAGTTAATGAGTGTCTGGGGGGGGCATCTGGCTGAGAATCAGTATCCCAGGGGTCAAAGACTCTGGCATTTTTTCTGGTCCCTGATACTTATATGCTGTTGCTGCTTGTGCTGGTTTGAAACAATTATGCACCCCTAGAAAAGTGATGTTTTAATCCTGATCCAAACTTGTGGGGCCAGACTCATTGTTTAAGGTGGAAACCTTTGATTAGATTGCTTCTATGGAGATATGACACACCCAATTATGGGTGTGGCCTCTTGATTAGATGGAGATGTGAGTTCTACCCATTCAAGGTGGGTCATGATTAGTTTACTAGAATCCTTTAAAAAGGGAATATTTTGGAGAAACCTCAAATGCAGATGCTTGGAGAAGAGTTGCTTCAGAGCTGACAGAGACACAGCTGTTTGGAGATGCTTGTAGTGCCAAGAGAGAGAGCAGATGCCTAGACACAGGCAGAGCCCAGCAGATATTGCCATGTGCCTTCCCATGAGATGCTAAGCACACCAGAACCCAGAGCTATGTCCCAGAGGAGCTAAGTGAAGGTCCAAAGATGCTTAGAGAGGAAACCACTGGCAATAGAAACTGGAAGCAATGGAACCAGAAACAAGGACCAGCAGATGCCAGCCATGTACCTTCCCATGTGACAGACATCAGCCTTCCTTGAGTCAAGGAATCTTTTCCTGGATGCCTTAGTTTGGACATTTTTCTGGTCGTAGAACTGTGAACTTGTAACGTAATAAGTTTCCTTTATAAAAGTTGTTCCATTTCTGGTATATTGCATTCTGGCAGCTTTAACAAACTAATACACTACCTCTTATTATCCCTCAGTCAAAACACAAAAGTAAACTACAACAAGATGCCACTTCACACCCATTAGGTTCCCTATAATAAAAAATTTAAAAAAAAGAAAACACGGGTTGATGTGGATGTGGAAAAAATGGAACTCTTTTACATTGCTGGTGGGAATGTAAAATGGTGCAGTTGCCATGGAAAATAGTTTGGGAGTTCCTCAAAAAGTTATATGCAGACTTCCTGGAAGATGGCGGCTTAGTAAGACGCGCGGATCTTAGTTTCTTCTCCAGGACACCTACTAGGGGAGTAGAAACGATACAGAAAGCGCCCAAAGCCACAACAGAGATAAAAAAGACAGCGTACCCCATCCTGGAACGGCTGGCTGGCTGAGAGAAGCAGCTCAGGTGAGATCGCCGAGGCGCGCGGGCCTTACCAGGCGGGGTGGCAAGCGGCCGGAGTTACTCCCTTCCCCCTTCCCGGGCCGGCTGGGAGAATTGGAGAGGTGGTCCCCTGAAACCAAGGCGACTGGCGCCCACACCACGCGCAGCCCCCGGACCAACTGAGAGAATTGGATCGGAAATCCCCAGCCCGCGGAGAACGGTGACGGGTGGGGGAGGCCCCTTCCAAACCCGTGACTCCCGGGGAACGTGCACTCTCTCGGGCGGGCCGCTGCCGCTGGCGCCCTCCCGCCACGCTTGTTGCCCAGGGCCGACTAGGAAATTCGGACGGGCTCTTTCCCTGGCTGCGGCGACCAGCAACCCTCCCTGCGTTCGGACCGAGGGCCGGCTCAAGCCGCTTCGGCTAGCGAACCCCCAGGACGGCGAGAGTTTTCCAAAGCTTAAGGTCCCACAGCACCTTTTACTGGTGGGACCCGCAGACAAACGTGTGCCACGAGCGCCACCTACTGGGCAGGATAAGAAAAACAGATCCCAGAGATTTCACAGAAAAATATTACAACCTTGCTGGGTCCAACACCAAGAGAAATCTGAATAAATGCCCAGACGCCAGCAGCAGAAGATAACTGTCCACGCTCAAAAGATTGAGAATATGGCTCAGTCAAAGGAACAAACCAATAGCTCAAATGAGACACAAGAGCTGAGACAACTAATGCTGAATATACGAACAGAAATGGAAAACCTCTTCAAAAATGAAATCGATAAATTGAGGGAGGACATGAAGAGGACATGGGCTGAACATAAAGAAGAAATAGAAAAACTGAAAAAACAAATCGCAGAACTTATGGAAGTGAAGGATAAAGTAGCAAACATAGAAAAAATAATGGATAGCTACAATGATAGATTTAAAGAGACAGAAGATAGAATTAGTGATTTGGAGGATGGAACATCTGAATTCCAAAAAGAAACAGAAACTATAGGGAAAAGAATGGAGAAATTTGAACAGGGTATCAGGGAACTCAAGGACAATATGAACCGCACAAATATACGTGTTGTGGGTGTCCCAGAAGGAGAAGAGAAGGGAAAAGGAGGAGAAAAAGTAATGGAAGAAATTATCACTGAAAATTTCCCAACTCTTATGAAAGACCTAAAATTACAGATCCAAGAAGTGCAGCGCACCCCAAAGAGATTAGACCCAAATAGGCGTTCTCCAAGACACTTACTAGTTAGAATGTCAGAGGTCAAAGAGAAAGAGAAGATCTTGAAAGCAGCAAGAGAAAAACAATCCATTACATACAAGGGAAACCCAATAAGACTTTGTGTAGATTTCTCAGCAGAAACCATGGAAGCTAGAAGACAGTGGGATGATATATTTAAAATACTAAAAGAGAAAAGCTGCCAACCAAGACTCCTATATCCAGCAAAATTATCCTTCAAAAATGAGGGAGAAATTAAAACATTCTCAGACAAAAAGTCACTGAAAGAATTTGTGACCAAGAGACCAGCTCTGCAAGAAATACTAAAGGGAGCACTAGAGTCAGATACAAAAAGACAGAAGAGAGAGATATGGAAAAGAGTGTAGAAAGAAGGAAAATCAGATATGATATATATAATACAAAAGGCAAAATGGCAGAGGAAAATATTATCCAAACAGTAATAACACTAAATGTCAATGGACTGAATTCCCCAATCAAAAGACATAGATTGGCAGAATGGATTAAAAAACAGGATCCTTCTATATGCTGTCTACAGGAAACACATCTTAGACCCAAAGATAAACATAGGTTGAAAGTGAAAGGTTGGGAAAAGATATTTCATGCAAATAACAACCAGAAAAGAGCAGGAGTGGCTATACTAATATCCAACAAATTAGACTTCAAATGTAAAACAGTTAAAAGAGACAAAGAAGGACACTATATACTAATAAAAGGAACAATTAAACAAGAAGACATAACAATCATAAATATTTACGCACCGAATCAGAATGCCCCAAAATACGTGAGGAATACACTGCAAACACTGAAAAGGGAAATAGACTCATATACCATAATAGTTGGAGACTTCAATTCACCACTCTCATCAAGGGACAGAACATCTAGACAGAGGATCAACAAAGAAATAGAGAATCTGAATATTACTATAAATGAACTTGACTTAATAGACATTTATAGGACATTACATCCCACAACAGCAGGATACACCTTTTTCTCAAGTGCTCATGGATCATTCTCAAAGATAGACCATATGCTGGGTCACAAAGCAAGTCTTAACAAATTTAAAAAGATTGAAATCTTACACAACACTTTCTCGGACCATAAAGGAATGATGTTGGAAATCAATAATAGGCAGAGTGCCAGAAAATTCACAAATACGTGGAGGCTCAACAACACACTCCTAAACAACGACTGGGTCAAAGAAGAAATTGCTAGAGAAATTAGCAAATACCTCGAGGCGAATGAAAATGAAAACACAACATATCAAAACTTATGGGACGCAGCAAAGGCAGTGCTAAGAGGGAAATTTATTGCTCTAAATGCCTATATCAGAAAAGAAGAAAAGGCAAAAATTCAGGAATTAACTATTCATTTGGAAGAACTGGAGAAAGAACAGCAAGCTAACCCCAAAGCAAGCAAAAGGAAAGAAATAACAAAGATTAGAGCACAAATAAATGAAATTGAAAACATGAAAACAATAGAGAAAATCAATAAGGCCAGAAGTTGGTTCTATGAGAAAATCAATAAGATTGATGGGCCCTTAGCAAGATTGACAAAAAGAAGAAGAGAGAGAATGCAAATAAATAAGATCAGAAATGGAAGAGGAGACATAACTACTGACCTCACAGAAATAAAGGAGGTAATAACAGGATACTATGAACAACTTTACGCTAATAAATACAACAATTTAGAGGAAATGGACGGGTTCCTGGAAAGACATGAACAACCAACTTTGACTCAAGAAGAAATAGATGACCTCAACAAACCAATCACAAGTAAAGAAATTGAATCAGTCATTCAAAAGCTTCCTAAAAAGAAAAGTCCAGGACCAGATGGCTTCACATGTGAATTCTACCAAACGTTCCAGAAAGAATTAGTACCAATTCTCTTCAAACTCTTCAAAAAAATCGAAGTGGAGGGAAAACTACCTAATTCATTCTATGAAGCCAACATCACCCTCATACCAAAACCAGGCAAAGATATTACAAAAAAAGAAAACTACAGACCAATCTCTCTAATGAATACAGATGCAAAAATCCTCAAAAAATTCTAGCAAATCGTATCCAACAACACATTAAAAGAATTATACATCATGACCAAGTAGGATTCATCCCAGGTATGCAAGGATGGTTCAACATAAGAAAATCAATAATGTAATACACCATATCAACAAATCAAAGCAGAAAAATCACATGATCATCTCAATTGATGCAGAGAAGGCATTTGACAAGATTCAACATCCTTTCCTGTTGAAAACACTTCAAAAGATAGGAATACAAGGGAACTTCCTTAAAATGATAGAGGGAATATATGAAAAACCCACAGCTAATATCATCCTCAATGGGGAAAAATTGAAAACTTTCCCCCTAAGATCAGGAACAAGACAAGGATGTCCACTATCACCACTATTATTCAACATTGTGTTGGAGGTTCTAGCCAGAGCAATTAGACAAGAAAAAGAAATACAAGGCATCAAAATTGGAAAGGAAGAAGTAAAACTATCACTGTTTGCAGACGATATGATACTATACGTCGAAAACCCGGAAAAATCCACAACAAAACTACTAGAGCTAATAAATGAGTACAGCAAAGTAGCAGGTTACAAGATCAACATTCAAAAATCTGTAGCATTTCTATACACTAGTAATGAACAAGCTGAGGGGGAAATCAAGAAACGAATCCCATTTACAATTGCAACTAAAAGAATAAAATACCTAGGAATAAATTTAACTAAAGAGACAAAAAACCTATATAAAGAAAACTACAAAAAACTGCTAAAAGAAATCACAGAAGACCTAAATAGATGGAAGGGCATACCGTGTTCATGGATTGGAAGACTAAATATAGTTAAGATGTCAATCCTACCTAAATTGATTTACAGATTCAATGCAATACCAATCAAAATCCCAACAACTTATTTTTCAGAAATAGAAAAACCAATAAGCAAATTTATCTGGAAGGGCAGGGTGCCCCGAATTGCTAAAAACATCTTGAGGAAAAAAAACGAAGCTGGAGGTCTCGCGCTGCCTGACTTTAAGGCATATTATGACGCCACAGTGGTCAAAACAGCATGGTATTGGCATAAAGATAGATATATCGACCAATGGAATCGAATAGAGTGCTCAGATATAGACCCTCTCATCTATGGACATTTGATCTTTGATAAGGCAGTCAAGCCAACTCACCTGGGACAGAGCAGTCTCTTCAATAAATGGTGCCTAGAGAACTGGATATCCATATGCAAAAGAATGAAAGAAGACCCATCTCTCACACCCTATACAAAAGTTAACTCAAAATGGATCAAAGATCTAAACATTAGGTCTAAGACCATAAAACAGTTAGAGGAAAATGTTGGGAGATATCTTATGGATCTTACAACTGGAGGCGGTTTTATGGACCTTAAACCTAAAGCAAGAGCACTGAAGAAGGAAATAAATAAATGGGAACTCCTCAAAATTAAACACTTTTGTGCATCAAAGAACTTCATCAAGAAAGTAGAAAGACAGCCTTCACAATGGGAGACAATATTTGGAAACGACATATCAGATAAAGGTCTAGTATCCAGAATTTATAAAGAGATTGTTCATCTCAACAACAAAAAGACAGCCAACCCAATTACAAAATGGGAAAAAGACTTGAACAGACACCTCTCAGAAGAGGAAATACGGATGGCCAAGAGGCACATGAAGAGATGCTCAATGTCCCTGGCCATTAGAGAAATGCAAATCAAAACCACAATGAGATATCATCTCACACCCACCAGAATGGCCATTATCAACAAAACAGAAAATGACAAGTGCTGGAGAGGATGCGGAGAAAGAGGCACACTTATCCACTGTTGGTGGGAATGTCAAAGGGTGCAACTACTGTGGAAGGCAGTTTGGCGGTTCCTCAAAAAGCTGAATATAGAATTGCCATACGACCCAGCAATACCATTGCTAGGTATCTACTCAAAGGACTTAAGGGCAAAGACACAAACGGACATTTGCACACCAATGTTTATAGCAGCATTATTTACAATTGCAAAGAGATGGAAACAGCCAAAATCTCCATCAACAGAAGAGTGGCTAAACAAACTGTGGTATATACATACGATGGAATATTATGCAGCTTTAAGACAAGATAAACTTATGAACCATGTAATAACATGGATGGACCTAGAGAATATTATGCTGAGTGAATCCAGCCAAAAACTAAAGGACAAATACTGTATGGTCCCACTGATGTGAACGGACATTCGAGAATAAACTTGAAATATGTCATTGGTAACAGAGTTCAGCAGGAGTTAGAAACAGGGTAAGACAATGGGTAATTGAAGCTGAAGGGATACAGACTGTGCAACAGGACTAGATACAAAAACTCAAAAATGGACAGCACAATAATACCTAATTGTAAAGTAATCATGTTAAAACACTGAATGAAGCTGCATCTGAGCTATAGGTTTTTGTTTTGTTTTGTGTTGTTTTGTTTTGATTTTACTATTATTACTTTCATTTTTTTCTCTATATTAACATTCTATATCTTTTTCGGTTATGTTGCTAGTTCTTCTAAACCAATGCAAATGTACTAAGAAAGGATGATCATGCATCTATGTGATGATGTTAAGAATTAATGATTGCATGTGTAGAATGGTATGATCTCTAAATGTTGGGTTAATTTCTTTTTTTCTGTTAATTAAAAAAAAAAAAAGAGAAGGGATAATTGGAGATGAAGGGATACAGACTGTACAATGGGACTGGATATAAAAACTCAGAAATGGACAGCACAATACTACCCAATTGTAATGCAATTATGTTAAAACACTGAATGAAGCTGCATGTGAGGTATAGGTTTTTTGTTTTTGTTTTTTTTGTTTTTTTTTTCTTTCTATTATTGTTTTAATTCTTATTCTGTTGTCTTTTTATTTCTTTTTCTAAATCGATGCAAATGTACTAAGAAATGATGAATATGCAACTATGTGATGTTATTAAGAATTACTGATTGTACATGTAGATTGGAATGATTTCTAATTGTTTTGTTAATTCTTTTTTTAATTAATAAAAAAAAAAAAAAGTTATATGCAATATTACCGTATGGTAAAGCAATTCCACTTTTAGGAATGCAGCCAAGAGAAGTGTAAACAGGGACTCGAACAGATATTTATATACTGATGTTCAAGCCAGGATTATCCACAATAGCCAAAAGAAGGAAGCACCCCAAGCATCCATCAATGGACAAATGGATAAGCCAAATGTGGTCCATCCATAACATGGATTATTATTCATCTATGAAAAGGAAGGAAGCTCTGATTCACTGCACAACATGAATGAACCATGAAAACATTAAAATAAGTAAAAGAAGACATACAAAATACCACACAGTATACCATTTGTATAATATACCAAGTTGTAAAATGGCAACTGCACCATTTTACATTCCCAGCAGCAATGTGGAAGAGTTCCATTTTTTCCACATCCACATAAACCTGTGTTCTTTTCTTTTCTTTTTTTATTATAGGCAACCTAATGAGTGTGAAGTGGCATCTTGTTGTCGTTTACTTTCATGTTTTGACTGAGGGATAATATGGGGCGGTGTATTAGTTTGTTAAAACTGCCAGAATGCAATATACCAGAAATGTCCAGAATAGGCAAATACACAGACAGAAAGAAATTCAGCGTGTGCCAGGGGATTTTAGGAGAGGGAGAAAGGGGGAGTGAATTCTTAATGAGTATGGGGTCTCATTCATGGGTGACGAAAAAGTTCTGGAACTAAATAATGATGATGGTCGCCAAACATTTTGAATGTACTAAATGTGAGTCAACGGCACACTTCAAAATGAGTAAAATGGTGAATTTTATGTTCTGTGTCTCTTTACCACAATTTAAAAAAAAGCAAAAAATAAACAAGGGATTTTTTTTTTCTGAGAAAGAAATAAAATAACCAAGGACACCATTCTCCCTGTTGTCGTTCCAAAATAGAATAAACAAAATAAAATTAAAAATGAAAGGAGGGTGACAAGGATGCTAGAAGGAGCAGATACAAATGTCAGCTTGAGCTCTTTGGAAGGTATGAAATGATGGACTTTGTAGCTCTCCAAGGATGTTGCCCCAAATTGTCCTTCCTGTGTCCCCACTCTTTGGTACCCCTTTTGGTGGGTGTGATTTCCTTATGGTCTTAGAAATGTTTGGAGCCTGATATGCTTTCATTGGAACAGCTTTGCCTTTTGTTTGTGTATGCACCTCACTGGTGTTCTTTCAATTTTGTATTGATTCTGCAGTATAACTCTGGCAGCCGGCGTAAAATGGAGTAAGTCAAATCCTGCTGTATTTACTGCAGAATAGAGGGTGTGATTGCCAGAATCACAGATCATACAGTGAGCACGGAAGGCATCTGGATCCCAGCCAGCAATCTCTACTTCCTCTGCATGAGCTGATCAGAAAGTAGCCTTCCCAAACGTCTCCAAATGTTTGGGAATAGCTATGCATGGACTGAGCTACCGTGCTTGTTTGCCAAGGCTCCAGAAACCACACGAAAGAACGTCCACTTACTCCCAATATTCAGACAGGGTTGACTGATGGGAAGGCTGCTGGGAACTGGGTGAGACAAGGGGCATGCAGGAGGACTGTCCCCTGATAAGTGAGAAGAGAAGGGGCACAGGGGCAGAAATGACCCTGTGGGAGGGTATTCAAGTTGCCCTGTGAGTGCTCCTGTCCCCAAACCTCCTAGTCATTCCTGTCTGCTCCTGCACTGCCCCAAAGCCTGCGTGCTTTGTGAAGGAAGGGACTGGGGGGTAAGACGAAACACGAGGAGCTCCAACCACTGGGTGGTGGGGCTCTCCTGATCAAAGAGGTGGGATTGGAAGAAAAATTAATTATACTGTTATTACAGACACAGAGACAGGGAGAAGGGGAGTGTATTAGCTTCAGTACTCTAGAGAAACAGAAGCAGCAGGAGATATCTGTAAATATAAAATTTATGAAAGTGTCTCACGTAATTGTGGGGATGTAGCATCCAAGGTCTGTAAGGGAGGCTGTAAGCTGGCAGCTCCAATTGAAGGGTCCTCAATGAAATCTCAGGAGAGGCTGGCTGAAGCAAGAAGAGTGATTGTCTCTTCTGAATCCTCCTTAAAAGCCCTCTGGTGATTAGATTAAGCATCATTTGTTTCAGAAGATACTCTCTTTAGCTGATTACAAATGCAATCAGCTGTGTTGCAGCCAACATGGTCATGATTTAAATCCCTGAAATGTCCTCATAGCAATAGACAGTCAGCACTTGCCTGAGCAGACAACCAAGCATCATCATCTGGCCAGGTTGACACATGAACCTGACCATGACAGGGAAAAAGGGAGTGGAAGAGGGAGAAGGAAGGGGAAGGAGTGAAGAGAGAGCCTGGGGTTTCTGATGTCATTTGGAAGATGGTGTATGGATTCTTGATGGGAGGAGGAAGTAGGGACTCCTTCCCTTGCTCCTTTCCCCCTCCGGGACATCAGTGGCCAAAGGTGGGTTGGTGGCATGGAGTGGGTGGCCAGTGCGGACTTTGGCCATGTGGGAGACATCTTTGAGAAAGTTAGAGAAACAAAGATCATAATGGGGAACTGGGTGGAGGGTTTTGAAATCCCACTGTCTCCTTGTATCTAGACTTAGTTAATCCTACACACCTGGGTGGGGTTTCAGGACCCTAGAGGTTTCCTTGTCCTGGACAGTATATGTGGGCTCCCCATAGCTACCTCCCCTCACGCCAGCTCCATTCTGTTTGTGCTTTCTTGCTCGTCCTCGAATGGAATTTTAAGAAACTCCAGGTGCAGAGGGAAGTGAGTGAGTGACTCCACCTTTGTCGGTTGGTTATAATCTCACACAGCCTCCCCACACCAGGAGTCAGCCTAAATGGGCAGGGCTTCTCTGGATGCTTTCCTTGATGTGGAAATAATCGTCACTTTACATTATACAAGTTTCAGGATAAAAAAAAATGTTCCTTATGGTGCCTGTCCTAAGTGAGTGACTGCTTTAACAAACTTTGATTTGCATTTTGGGCTCTGAGAGGTGTTATTCAAGTTTCCCACTCTTTATAAGAAGCATCTTTCAAGTTCCTCTGCTATGTTCAATGAGGCATTTTAGACATAGATTTGTTTCTATATGCTTATGATTTGGGATACTATAAAGAACTTGATTGTATTTTAATTTGCCAACTGAAATTTAAGCTTCAAGGGGAAGGTACATATAAGTCCAATTATCGTAGTGTTTGGGTATTTCTCAGCTTTTATTTTTTTATTTTATCTTTTTCTTGGTCAGGCACCAGGAATCGCCTTTTAAAAACTCATATTCATGACTAACCGGATGAATAGTCCCACTTCTGGCACCCTGAAGCCCAACATATGCACAAGGACAACTCTATAAGTATATTTGTTTGCTAAAGCTGCCAGAATGCAAGATAATGGAATGGCTTTTATAAAGGAAATTTATTACATTACAAGTTTACCATTGTAAGGCCAGAAAAATGTCTAAACTAAGGCATCCAGGAAAAGATACCTCGGTTTAAGAAAGGCCAATGTCTGTCACATGGGAAGGGACATGGCTGGCATCTCCAGGTTCTTGTGCCTGATTCCTTGGCTTCCAGGTTCTGATTCCAGTGGTTTCCTCTCTAACCATCTGTATGTCTGCACTTAGTTCCTCCAGGACACAACTCTGGGTTCTGGCTTGTTTGCCATCTCATGGGAAGACATATAGCAACATCTGCAAGGCTCTGCTCTCCAAACTGCTCTCTCTGTCGGCACTCCAAGAATCCCCAAACATTTGTGTCTCTGCCCGCTCTGAGGCAACTGCTCTCCAAGCCTCCATATCTGCTCTGATCTCTCTCCAAAACGTTTCCCCTTTTATAGGACTCTCGCTAATTAATCAAGACCCAGGTTGAACGGGGGGGGGGGGTCACATCTCCATCTAATCGAAAGGGTTTCCACCGTACAATATTGAATCACGATTAAAGGACATGGCTTTTCTGGGGTACCTAATAGTTTCCGATGGCATAATCCATCATTCTGTATTGAGATAAACAGTGCCATCTGCAGAGAGGTATCTGGAAAATAACTTACGAAAACAATAGAAATGTAGATTGGGGGTAAGAGTGAGGTCTTGAAAAGCCCATCTCCATGTGTCTCATCATTGCCGTGAAATATCCAATATCCATCCTTTCTCCACATAAAATCATGTGTTCTTGTGATACCACACACTGGATTTTTTTCTAAGGAATGAGCTTTCCTTCTATAAGGATGGAAGCTGGGATACTCTTTCGGAAACCCTTCCTAGGTGGTACTGTTAGAGGAATTGAAGAAATACGTCTTGTCAGAGGGAAATCTGAGCAGGTATGCTTTGAAGAACAAGGGGAAGTCTGTGTGGCATCTTCGACTGGAACTTCGTGTTTCTTGGGTGTTTAGGTGTTTTTGGAAGGTGTGGCGCTGGGGTCGTTTGGAAGATAGTAACAAGCCCCAACTCATCAATCACTCTTCTTCCTTCAGAGCTAGCTACACTGTGAATTGCATGTATCATTTCCATCCATGTTTGGGTATTTTGTTTGAATACGTACGAATCTATAAAATATAGCCTAAAATGTATTTCACAACAGATCTATAAATACCGCAATCCACTCTTTTGTATATTGTCTTGATGTCATGAATAATAAGACTTTCAAAATATTTTTTGTCTCTCCTAAAACTGTCACTATGGTTCTCACCGTTCCTAAATATCTGTTTGATAAATTGTTTTTTTTATCTGCTGAAAGATAAGAAATGGATTAATTTTACCATAACATCCATTTCCATGTGACACATTTGAAGCATTCATTTCTCCCTAACTGATGACAAATTTCTGACTCTAACTTCTTTTCCAAAATGATGATATTTTTCCCCCCTACAAAAGCCAAAATGCCACTAATTGAAATGGAACAAGTGACTTGATTTAGATGCTGACACAATCAAAGCTGCGCGTACAGCTCTGTTTGTTTGTTTTTGACTTTCTGGATACTGGAATGAAAGAAATGAAAAGTTTCAAAAACAAACAGTGTCGTGAAAATTTGTAATTAAGCTCTCAAGAAATGATTTTGTAAGTTAGATTTAAACCTAAATGCCTGAAAAGAATCCAATTAGAAACCCCATTTGGAAACATTAGTTTTGTAATTGCGGGGATCTGAAACTGATTTGCAATGCCTCTGTAAGAGAAAAGAAGCATAATTTCACCAATATTGCTTCATAGTAGGTGCCCATAAAGTACAGTAAAGCCCAGTGTCCCATAGAGTGGACACGACCGGTGGACTGGAATCCACTCCCTTTCCTTCCTAATGGATTTCTGACTTGTTACCTTTTCTTTGCTCACCATCTTTGAACTCATCCTTCAGGATCCGTTGTCTCCACTGACCCTTCAGGGTGAACGAACCCCTTGCTGGCAACTTGTTTGGAAAATGACAGAACCCAACCCTGTCCAGTGTACATGGGGAGGAATTTCTCTTGGGGGTGTGGTTTTGGGGTAGAGTTTCCTCTTTCCTGAGAGAAGACAAGAGAATGAGAAGGGCTTGCTTTTAGTTCTCAACATGGTGGGCATTGGAAGAGTAAGGGGTCCTTAGTCTGTGTCCTGGAATAAGTACTGGAGAGGTTTAGATTTGGGAGGGGTCGGGAGGTTGTTTGAAGTACCTGAGGGTCATCCAAGTATGGCTGCTGGGAATTCAGTAGTTATAGATGGGTATTGCTGATGGGATATCTTGACAGATGTGAACATTTCAGTCACTGGAGTGTAGACACAGTGAGAGAGATCTTCCATGTTCTCCTGGAAACAGGGGGTAGGGATAAGGCTTCCTAAGAGGGAGCAGAGTGAAGAGGGTCTTCTACTAATTCTTAAGAAAATCAGACAGATTGAGTCATAAAGGAAGACTAAGGAATTAGACAGGGAATGGAATTGGCAAGGGAGTATTTGAGGAAAATGGAGTCATCAGTGGCTCCCAATTCTGCTGGTGCCAAGTCATAGGAGGATGGCGGAAAACTTGAAAGCTATTGGATACCTAGCAAGAAACATTTACATTGACAGAAAAAAATGTATTAGTTTCCTATGCTGCATAACGAATTACTGCCAATTTAGTGACTTAAAATGACAGCTGTTTATTATCTCACCGTTTCTGAAGTTTGGCGTGGTGCTGGATTTTCTCATCAGGGTCTCAACAGGCTAAACTCACCAGACTGAGGGTGGGAGGAGAAGCTGTAAAGAGAGCTACGAAGGTGAGCAGAAAGACAGGGAAACTGATGGAAAAGTAAGCAGGTGGGTTTTTTTGTTGTAGTTTTGTAGAGATCCTTCATTGGGATTACTATTTGAACTGAGTGCATCCTCCATGTCCAAGCTGAGAGTGACCAGAGAAGATACGGTGGTTGTTCAACTCTCACACGAGAGGAAATACAGTGAGATGGCTAACGACACGTCTGTGAAAAGCGCCTACCTGGCGTGCAAACAGACACTGCCATGTTCCATCTGTGGGACTTGGGAATGAGACCTAAGCTGTTGGTGCTTCCATTTCTTAATATGTAAAATGGGGTTGATAATAGAACACAGGCTTTGGGCTTCTAGAAGAACGAAATGAGTTATTATGTATAAATCATCAACAAGAGTGTCTGACGCAAAGGAGAAGCTCAAGACTCGTTGGCCAGAACTAACAATTACCATATTGATCATATTGATAACTGTTATTATTAACAGCAATTATTTATTATTATTATTATTACTGGGAAGTCTACCCAGAAGCAGAGAATTCAACCATTCAAGGACTACGGTGTTAGAGAGGGAAATATGGTAACTGGTGATAAAATCTCAGAGTGGAGAGTAAACAGCTGCACTGTGGAATCTAAGATTTAGATTTAACATCAGAAGAGGATGAGGTGATGCCTTTTTCCTTTCCTTTCAGGTGCCTTGGGTTTCTCATTTTTTGATGCAGACACTGGTGGATGCTTTTGTTTTGGGGATACCGCGTCTTCTTTCTGCTCCTCTTCCTCATTTTTCTCAACTTCACGCCCGAGCGTTGATCCTACTGGTCAGAACCCAAAGCCACGGTTGGGTCGCAGTGGAAGAAGGTGAGAATTCTGTGCATGTGGGTGTGGTCTCTTCCCTCTCCCCCAGCCCCCAGTGACAGGAAGCAAACTTGAGCAATGGACTGTCATCGGACACCCAGCCCTTCAAGGAGATGGACTGGAGTTTTCCACTTTGTCTTTAAGTTGGTGGAAAGTGGGCAAGAGGGAAGTGTGTGTGTGCGTGTATGTGTGTGCATTGTGCGTGCCTGTGTGTATGTGCATTGTGTGCCTTTGTGTATGTGTGTGCAGTGTGTGCATGTGCATTGTGTGTGCATATGTGTATGTGTGTGTAGTGTGTGTGCATGTGCACTGTGTGCCTTTGTGTATGTGTGTGCACTGTGTGCATGTGAATTGTGTGTGGCTGTGTGTATATGTGTGCAGTGTGTGCCTGTGTGCATGTGCATTGTGTGTGCATGTGTGTATATATGTGCAGTGTGTGCGTGTGCATTGTGTGTGCCTGTGTGCATGTGCATTGTGTGTATATGTGTGTATGTGTGTGCAGTTTGTGTGCCTGTGTGCATGTGCATTGTGTGTGCATGTGTGTGCAGTTTGTGTGCCTGTGTGCATGTGCATTGTGTACACACATGTGCATGCATGTGTGCATGTTGGGAGGTGCATGATTAAGTAGATTCAGATCCATCATTGGCATGATTTAGAAGAATTTAGCTGGCTCGCTAATACAGTAAGTCTTCACTTGAAATAATAAGGATTCATGCAACATGGTAACTTGACTCATCACCAAGGGTTAAACCAAAGGAAAATTGGTGTTGGTGTTAAATGTTTTCTCTGCTGCACCCATGGTTCCACCTCACCTTTACCCTGGTCAAGAATACGGGGGCAGTTGCTGATGGACTGACAGTGCCCACTGCTGCTACCCAGGACCCTGTACCCAGAGCAAGACTCGGCCCCGCAGGGAGAGAAGGCTGTGACTCATTGGAGACTTCTCCAGGGGACAGGACTAGGGCTCTTTAAGAAGGAAAACCAATCTTTGATTTCCTTGGGCCATGTTCCTAAGAAGTCCTCGAGGCAGCTGATTCTAGTCTCTTTTGATTTGTGTTGGTTGCTTCAATTGTTGAAATTTGAGGAGACTCAACATGCTGACCTTTACAGACTCTCGAAGCAAACGAGGAAGGACAGATGGAGATTACTAAAAAAAAAGTTATGCTGGAGAGCTTGGTTCAGGTCAGCATCAGCGAGGGGTTCGCCCATCTGGGCAGGTTTGAAACTATTCTGCACCCCCAGAAAAGCCATGTTTTAATCCTGATCCAATCTTGTGGGGGCAGACCTGTTGTTCAGCATGGGAAATTTGATTGGATAGTTTCCACGGAGATGTGGTACACTCAGCTGTGGATGTGACGTTTTAATTAAATGGAGATGGGATCCTGCCCATTCCAGGTGGGTCTTGATTAGTTTATTGGAGTTCTTTAAGAGGGGACACAATTTGGAGAAACCTCAGATGCAGATGCTTAGAAAATAGTTGCTTCAGAGCCCACAGAGAAATAGTCATTTGAAGATGCTAGGAGTGCCGACACAGAGAATAGATGTCTACACATGGACGCTTGAAGGTGTAGAGCCCAGAAGACATTGCCATGTGCTTCCCGTGAGGTGTTGACAAGTGGAACCCAGAGTTGTGTCCCAGAGGAGTGAAGGCCCACAAATGCTTAGAGAGGAAGCCACTGGCATCAGAAATGAAAAGAAACGGAACCAGGAACAAGGACAAACTGATGCCAGCCATGTGCTTTCCTCTAGGACAGACATATATCGGCCTTTCTTGAGTCAAGGTATCTTTATCTGGATAACTTAGTTTGGACATTTTTATGGCCTTAGAACTGTAAACTTGTAACAAAATACATTTGCTTGTAAAAGCCATTCCATTTCTGGCATAGGTGATTTGGCAAATGCAGCAAACCCAGACACCATCTGAACCCCAGAACTAAACAGATTGGTCCCCAGTTCCAGACTGGGTAGCATCAGTTCCCCCCACAAAACTCAAAGAATGGCAGAGAGGAGGCTCAGACTCCTGCTGAGAGGTGGATCCCATAGAGAAGCAAAGAAAGAACTGGAGATGCCCAGGCCGTCCCCCAATCCCTGCATCAGATAAAAATCCTCCTGTTTCCACGTCAGAGACCAGGAGTGGAGTGGGTGGCCCAGAAGACTTACACGTCTATTGGTGGGCTCACTGTTTGATGCCCTCTGTAGGCAGTTACCCACCAAGAACCTGAAATCACTCAGCTCACGTGCAGAGCTGGGCGGGAAGACGTCATTACATGATGACTCTTTTTAAGAGTGTGTGATGTTTAACCTAGAGAGTTGCACAGTCTGTAGTCTCTCGTCTTGATTCCCCCACCCTGCCCCCATTTCCAAAAAAATGTACTAATGGTTTTATATAAAAGTATTTCCAATATCACTCATTTTGTTGCTCTGAGAACAAACAAGCAGCCACTCCATCAAGTATAAGACCAGAACACGTGTATCTACCCAAGAAAATTACACCAAAATATGGCTTGCCAATATTTTTATGTAAAAATATTTCCAGTACCATTCATTTCCTGTATGTTGAGTTTACCTAGAACAGGTGAAGCATCCAATATGGGACTTACATTTAGAGGATTTATCTCTCCAAGAGCATTCCATGGAGGATGATGTAATGCCTTTTTTCCTGCCTCTTCTTTCTGATTTTTGACCTCGATGTTGGTGGGTGTTCTTTGTTCGGGCAGCAGACCAAGACTTCCTTTCTCTACTGTTCCCCAGAATTTGAGGTTGTGACTCAGCAGGTCTGTGATGAGAACAGAGATTCTGTTTCTAGCAAGCTGCCAAATTACGTAGATGTTGCTGCTGCACAGACTTCAGGTTGTGGAGACAGGATCTAGAAGAAAGGGGATCAAAGGTAATGGAGATATCGTTCCTGGAAATGAAACTCTAGGGGAGGTTCCAGGGAGCCAGGGGACAGCAAGTAGGGTTGGGTATGTTGTTGCTGAGTCACACCCAACCCTCAGGAATTAGATGCATGTGGTCTAGTGTCGCAACAGCAGGGAAGGATGGCAGGTCCAAACTGGAAGTGACATGCATGTCTGGAGAAAGGTCCAGAGTCAGCACCTGGGCAATGAGTCCGAAGATGCCCAGAGTTGAGATGAACAAACAGCTGGGTCAACGTTGACATGTGTGTCAAGATGGGCAGGAGGCAAAGGACTTATGAGAAGCTGCAATCAGAGAGAGACCGTGCTTTATCTCTTGGAGGAAGTCTATGCTCTGTAACTGCCCATGATGGGTGTGTGGTGGTTTCCCCTGTGTCTCCTGTGGTCTGGGCTTGGGTATCAGTAGAAGGGAAATGGGAGACGTTCAGACTCTGCAGGGGAAAGAGCAAAACCTTCCAGGACTCCCCCAGAAGGCTGTAAGATTATATGGTGGGCTGATGCCTCAAGCAAAGAGGTGATGGATGCTTTGACAATTGGTCTGGCTGATTGATGATCTTCTTCTCAAGCTCCAGCAGCATGATCATATAACGGGAGGAGCCAAAGAATGTGGGCAAGAGCTGGCTTTCAGATGAAGGGGGAAACAAGAGACTGGCCACCTCCCTGTCACCCCTTGGACCCTCATGAGGAAGACAAGGCATCAGCAAGAAAGATTCTGGTCAATCTATAATTCCTGGGACTAGAATGTAGATGTAGCAATGATTGTTCTGAAAGGAATGGAAATTGTCTAATCACTGCAAAACCCAATTGCAATTTTGTGGAATCTGAATTAGAAAAGATGCGTTGATTGTGAGTCCTTGCTCTAATTCATTGTCCAGTAGCTTGTTTCAACGTTCAGCCATTTCAACTGCCCAGTAAGTCCCTACATTTATTGATGAGCATCAGCTGGCTGTGGGGTCAGTCAATATGGTGGCCATTTATGCAACACCAGGTGAAGGCAAAATGTTGGCCGTGTAATGGATTTTCCAAGCAGTAATGCAAGCTGAGGGTTCCTTAGAACGATCTTAAGGAATGAGTGCACAGGAAATTTTTGTTTATCTCAACTTTATTGCTCAAGGATACCTGAAAATCCATCCCACTGTATGAACACAAAGCACTGTGATAGTAAAGGTCAAATGCAAAATCTGAGAGGAAAACCAGTGGCCTTCTATTTGTACCTAACTCAGTCATTGGCTTGTCAGGTACAGATCTTGCCCAAGAATCATTTGAGGTTCTTGAAAAGTCAGCAAGCAAATTATTTGAAAAGGACTGCTCTTGATTTTGCAGGGTATTTAATCAGTTTTTGTCAGAGCATTTTCTGCCAAATGCAGAAAATGGTGCTCTTTGTAGCAGACTGAGCATTTTCATATTATTATGATTGAAAATATTGATCAAAAACACGAGCCTTACCTTTTATTATTAGTGCAGTGATGAGATTTATAAATTTTATGAATGTAACATAAAGTAACTGTTCTAGTTTGCTGTCTAGCCAACAAATGGAATGGCTTTTTAAAAGGGAAGTTTAATAAGTTGCTAGTTTACCGTTCTAAGGCTGAGAAAAGGTCCCAATTAAAACAAGTCTATAGAAATGTCCAGTTGAAGGCATCCAGAGAAAGATACCTTGATTCAAGAAAGCCAATGAAGTTCAGGGTTTCTCTCTCAAGTGGAAAGGCACATGGCGAACACAGTCAGGGATTCCCTTTCTCATCTGGAAAGGCACATGGAGAACATGGTGTCATCTGCCAGCTTTCTCTCCTGGCTTCCCTTCATGAAGCTCCCCAGGAAGTGTTTTCCTCCTTCATTTCCAAAGGTTGCTGCCTGGTGGACCCTCTGCTTCTCATGGCTATGTCGTTCCACTCTCTCTCTAGCTTTCTCCAAAATGTTTCCTCTTTTATAGGATTCCAGTAAATGAACCAAGATCCGCCCAAATGGGTAGAGACATGCCTCCACCTAACCCAGTTTAACAACCACTCACATCTCCAGGGAGATGATCTAATTACAGTTTCAAACATACAATACTGAATAAGGATTAAAAGAAATGCTGCTTTTACAAAATGGGATTGGGATTAAAACATGGCTTTTCCAGGGTACATACATCCTTTCAAACCAGTACAGTAACCAATGCTAGTGGAAGTTTTATTAGGACCTTTAAAAGGTTGGAAAAGTAAATTTAACGCCTCAGGAAATGATACAAAAGAAAGAGCAATAGTTACAGTATATCCACACCATAACACATTACTAAGGATGGTAAGCACTGAAATAGACAATGATTTCTCTTTATAACAATAAAAATCCAATGGGGTAGAGAGAACACTGAAATACAAGATGCAAAAACTGCTTGTGAAAGTCAGGAACAGCCACAGGTGCCTTAAGACATTATGATAAATTGTCTTATATCTTCAGTTCCCTTCTCCTCAAACCAAGGGATATTTCTTTTTCCCTTCAAAATAGTTTCATTTATATTCTTTCAGTTCTGGCATTTCAACCATCCTAGAAGGTAAGACAAAACGAAACAAAAATAATCCCATGTTCTTCTTGGTAAAGCTTCTCTGAAATAAAACAGAATATCTTGCAAATCACATATCTGATAAGGAATTTGTATTTAGAATGTATAATGAATTATTACAACTCAATAATGAAAAGACAAATGACCCAATTAAAAAGGAGCAAATGATTTAAACAGATATTCCATCAAAGAAGATAAATACATGGAAAGTAAGCATATGAAAAGATGACTGATTTCTTTAGTCAGGGAAATGCAAATTGAAATCACAATGTGAGGCCACTTCACACTCCATAGGATAGCTATAATAAGAAAATCAGAAGACAGCAAGTTTTGGCAAGGATGCAGAGAAATCAGAAAACTCATAGGCTGTTGGTAAGAATAAAATGATGCTGCCATTTTGGAAAACAGTCTGGAAGTTCTCAAAAGGCTAAACGCAGAGTGATGGCACGACCCAGAAATTCTACTCCTTGCATACATACGCTAGAGAAATGAAAACATACGTCCTCACTGAAAGTGGTACACAAGTGCTTAGAGCAGCATTATTCACCATAGCCAAAAGGTGGAAACAACCAAAATGCCCATCAATTGGTGAATGAATAAGCAAAATATAGTATATCCAGACAATGGTATATTCTTTGGCAATGTAAGAGGATGAAGTGCTACAACATGGGTGAGTCTGCAATGAGTTACAGTATGTGAAAAAGGACCCTATATTAGATGCTTCCGTTTATATATGCAGTACCTTGAATTGTCACATCTACAGACACAGAGAGTAGATTAGTGGTTGCTTGCAGTTGGTGGGAATAGAAGGTATGGAATAAATGGGTAAGGAGGATGGAATTTCTTTAGGGGTGATGAAAATGTCCCAAATCTGGTTATAGTGATTGTTTTGGACAACTCTGTGAATATACTAAAGCCCAATTTGAAATGTGCAGTTCAAATGGGAGAGTTGTGTGGTCTATGAATTCTACCTCAATAAAGCTATTTACAATAAAATAAGATAATAAAATAAATTAACCTTGAGTTTTAGGCAGCCAAATCCTGACTTTTGGTGTTCCACCATGAAGCACGGATACCGAGGGAGTAATGAATGATTATTCCATGCTTGACCTTTCCAGAGGGAAGTGTGAGCTGCTGTCACTGCCTGTGGTAGTTGGGTTCAGGTGTTAACTTGGCCAGGTGAAGGTATCTAGTTCTATTGCTTGGACATGAACCAATGGTATGTGAACCTCATCTGTTGCTGATGACATCTGCAGTCGGCCAGGAGGCGTGCCTGCTGCAATGAATGATGTTGATTTAATTGGCTGGAAGCTTAAATGAGAGAGCTCAACGTAGCACAGCCCAAGCAGCTCAGCATACCTCATCTCAGCACTCGCAGCTCAGCCCAGGCCTTTGGAGGTGCAGAAAGGAATCACCCCGGGGAAAGTTGTTGGAACCCAGAGTCCTGGAGAGAAGACCAGCAGAGATTATCCTGTGCCTTCCCACGTAAGAAAGAACCTCAGTTGAAAGTTAGCTGCCTTTCCTCTGAAGAACAACATGTTTTAACGAAATGAATCCCCTTTCGTGAAAAGCCATCCATCTCTGGTGTGTTGTATTCTGGCAGCTAGCAAACTAGAACACCTCCTCTACCTTTGGGCGGTGAAATGGAGTGGAGAAGCTCTGCTTCTCTTTCTACATTAAGGAAACCAGGACAGGCAGGTTCCCAGCTATAGCAGGCGGTCCAGGAGGCACAATCCATGCAAAAGTCCCCAAACAGGCAGGACTCTTTCAATAACTGACCTCTTTCCTAATTTCTCCCCCCATTTCCCACCTGGAACCAACTGGGGAAAGCCACATGTGCAACCCCAACCCATGACACAGGATGCCCCACCTGTCATGAGCCCGTCTCCAGCTCCCTCCACCTCAACAGCCTCCAACCAAGGCACCAGAGCGCTGCATGTTTTCCCTGCGATGCTTCCCCACTCCCCCTGCCTCGGGGTCTCGGCGCAAGGCAAGGGTTGGTAGTCTTGTCATTGCATGCCCTCATTACAGCCAACTCTGAGTCTAGAGCCTCTGCTTGTTCTCATTTGGGGAGGGTCTTCAGTTATCTCCATGAAGCATTCCGTTCTGAGGGCTGCCAGGTTCTATAAATGAACTTGGATGAATGATAAAGATGGACACTAAACGTCATGCTGTATTCTCCCTTCCAGATGGCCAAAGATGTCCCATCTCTTGACCTTAGAAGCTTGGGAGAACAGAGAACACTGTGAGAGAGGGACTCCTTTCAGAGCTTTGGACAAAGTTGCTAAAATGACAGTGCTCCCAAATCAATGTAGGCGAATGGTTTTGTGCCCAGGGCCACAGTGGCCCCTGAGGAATCTGTTACTCTTGGTAAATGCCTATATTTTTGTTTCTGGAAAGGCTCCGGAAAGCAGGAGGCAGCGAGGCTCAGCCTGGCCTCATGCCCAGGAATTTTACAAAGATGCTGGATCAAGCAGAGCCCCAGCCCCCCACTCCCAGCTGCTTTATTCCAAATCTGGCGCTGAGAAAGCTTTAAAATCGGTTTTCCAGCAGGAATGTTTTCAAGATTCAATGAGAGGAAGCGGTAGTCTGTGTACTATCAGAGCTGAACTCTCCCATCCTTTGAAAGCGGACTTGGGATTCACATTCAACTGAATGTTCCAGAAATTTGCAGAGGTGAGAATCCACGGCAGGAAGTGGATAAAGGCAATTCCCCTTTCCCTGCAGTGAGACAGAGCTGGAGGGCATCCTGGAGCAAAAGGTCAAAGCAGAATCCTGGCAGATGGCTTAAAACCAGCTCTAATTAGGGGGTGCAAAGCCTTCTCACAGGGCTTCAGTCCACAGGACACGTTGAAAACATCTAGCTCCAAACCTGGCACATAAAGTCAGAGATGGTATTTAAAGTAAAAGTCATTTAACTCCGTCCTCCTAAGTGGGTCCATTTATGCTCACGATCAGTGTGTCCGTGTGTGGATGTGTGCGAGCCTGTGTGAGTATGTTTGTATGTGTGCATGTGTGCCTGTGCTCTGTGAATCTCTGAGAGTGTAAATGTGTGTGTGTGCACGTATGTGTGAATCTGTGTGTGCATAGTATGCGTGTGTTGTCTGGGTGTGCATGTGCATATGTGTGTGAGTGTGTGCAGTTGTCATGGCAATATAGCAACATACACATCCGACTTCTCAGGTGTGCAAGAAAAGGCCTCTCATCATTCTCCACGCTGGTTGCGTGATTCCCCTGTGTAGCTCCAGGGTCTCTAATGTTTCTTTGCCTTCTTAGGACTTTTGGCTGTTGCAGTAGCGAGGGTGCCAGGAGAAGATGAGAGACAAGCCTTGGTGATGGTGACTTCCCAATTCTGCCTGCTCTTCCATCGATGTGCCCTCCCAGAGCCCTCTCTTCCTTCCTTGTCTGTTATTCTTCTTTCCGTCTGTGCGTGTGCAGTGCAAAGCCAAAGAGGAGACTGCTGGGATGGGGTTTAGGATGGTTCTGCCCTGGTGGAGCCCTGGAGGTAAAAGGGAGAGCTCATGGGACAGACCCCTGTGATCAGAGAGTGGGGAACATGAATGGGTGTCAGAGAGAGGGACCCATGGATGGGCGTCAGACAGAGGGACCTATGGGTGGGTATTAGAGAGAGAGACCCATGGATGGGTGTCAGAGAGAGGGACCCATGGATGGGCGTCAGAGAAGGGGACCCATGGATGGGCATCAGAGAGAGGGACCCATGGATGGGTATTAGAGAGAGGGACCCATGGATGGGTGTCAGAGAGAGAGGGACCCATGGATGGGTGTCAGAGAAGGGGACCCATGGATGGGTATTAGAGAGAGGGACCCATGGATGGGTGTCAGAGAGAGGGACCCATGGATGGGTATTAGAGAGAGGGACCCATGGATGGGTGTCAGAGAAGGGGACCCATGGATGGGTGTCAGAGAGAGGGACCCATGGATGGGTATCAGAGAGAGGGACCCATGGATGGGTATTAGAGAGAGGGACCCATGGATGGGTGTCAGAGAGAGAGGGACCCATGGATGGGTGTCAGAGAAGGGGACCCATGGATGGGTATTAGAGAGAGGGACCCATGGATGGGTGTCAGAGAGAGAGGGACCCATGGATGGGTGTCAGAGAGAGGGACCCATGGATGGGTATTAGAGAGAGGGACCCATGGATGGGTATTAGAGAGAGGGACCCATGGATGGGCGTCAGAGAAGGGGACCCATGGATGGGTGTCAGAGAGAGGGACCCATGGATGGGCGTCAGAGAAGGGGACCCATGGATGGGCGTCAGAGAGAGGGACCCATGGATGGGTATTAGAGAGAGGGACCCATGGATGGGCGTCAGAGAGAGTGGGACCCATGGATGGGTGTCAGAGAAGGGGACCCATGGATGGGTGTCAGAGAAGGGGACCCATGGATGGGTGTCAGAGAGAGGGACCCATGGATGGGTATTAGAGAGAGGGACCCATGGATGGGTGTCAGAGAAGGGGACCCATGGATGGGTATTAGAGAGAGGGACCCATGGATGGGCGTCAGAGAGAGAGGGACCCATGGATGGGCGTCAGAGAGAGGGACCCATGGATGGGTGTCAGAGAAGGGGACCCATGGATGGGTGTCAGAGAGAGAGGGACCCATGGATGGGTGTCAGAGAAGGGGACTCATGGATGGGCATCAGAGAGAGGGACCCATGGTTGGATGTCAGAGAGTGAGACCCATGGATGGGTGTCAGAGAAGGGAACATGTGGATGGACATCAGAGATGGGGACCCATGGATGGGTGTCAGAGAGAGGGACCCATGGATGGGCATGTACCCTACTTGGAGGATAGATGAGGGTTCAGATTGGTGAGGTGGGCCCAATTCATGAGAGTTTCCTGTGGCTTCCATCACAAATAACCAACACCTTGAAGGCATCAAACCACAGAAGCCCATTCATACAGTTTGGAGACCAGAAGTCTGACATCAAGGTGTCAGCACGGTTTGTTCCTTCCAGAGGTTCTATGAGAGGTTCCTTTCCGCCTTTCCCAGCTCCTGCTGGCCTTGGGTGTTTTGGGGCTTGTACCTCATCTCCCAAGCTCTGCCTCCAGCCTCACGTGTCCTTCTCTTCCCTCTGTATCTCTTAGAAGGCCGCTCGTCATTGGATTTAAGGTCTGCCCTAATCCAGAACCATCTCTAGTCAAGACCTTAATGTGAATATATCTTTGAAGACCTTATTTCCAAACAAAGTCTGATTCACAGGTGCAGAGGACAGGACATGAGTGTACCTCTTTGGGAGACACAATCCAACCCTCTACGGACAGATGGATTTATTCTCAGTCCTCACTCATCCCTTTGTTTTCTTCCCTCTTAATTTTCTCTTGTTCCTTTTCTGATTGCATCTGAGTTTCCATCTTTGTACTGCAGACATTTTCAGATCCCCTCAGTATCTTCTCAGAAGCTAATTATTACTGAGGAGGAACTTGCAGCTCTTAATAAGTTTTTGGAAACAGGACAGGCTATAATAAATAGCATAAGACATCTTCATGAGTGGAAACTCTCTATTTCTGTGAAGGTGGCTATCTTTACCCTTTAGCCGTCCTTGGTTTGCTTCCCCTTGACCTTTACTTCATGTAAATCATTGGTCCTGAATTTTCTCTCTAGAGGACGGTCTGAAGGTCAATTATGAGCTGTGAACTCTCTCCCAGCGTACGGCCGAGTTTGGAAAAATCCAAAAGTTGATGGCCCCACAACCAATTAAAATATCGTGGACCCCAGAATGCTACTTCATGGGTTCGGATGCATGGAACTTGCTTCCACCTAGACATCATTCAATTTTCCTGAATCTGGGACAGGAGACCTCATTTCTTCCTTTTGCGTTTCGAGTAGGTGATCCCACTCTCCGTCATAAAGGGAGCCCCACGTGCCATATCCAAACACGATTGAACTCTGGCTGGTGCGAATGATTCATTCTTCCTCTTCATGATTTTAGGCTAAGGCCTTCCACTTACATTTAGATTTCAATAATTTGGCTCAGATCTCTGCATGTCACCTGCAATCCTTATTAATAAAAATATTCTAAAAGTTTATAATAAATAATGCAGATTTCTCTAGTCCATTCCAACAGAATTAAAAGTTAAAATCTCTAGGCTTGACCTTAGAACTTTGAGCT
The DNA here is from genome assembly GCF_023851605.1 of Tamandua tetradactyla. NCBI lineage: Eukaryota > Metazoa > Chordata > Mammalia > Pilosa > Myrmecophagidae > Tamandua > Tamandua tetradactyla. The sequence continues at coordinate 173,114,778 of NC_135353.1, read as the reverse complement.
GCAAATGATTGTAATTTGTGAACCACAGAAGTATTTGGGTTCCTGGAGAAAATCATAATCCTAAAAATCGGAAGGAGGAGCCAAGTGTCTCATGAGACATCTGGATGTGAATTTGGGTTCCTCATGCAAATAGATAGTAATGTGCTTTAGTTTGTTAGTGAATATGGATGAAGATGAATAGGTGTTCACTTCCTCCAGCCATGACCAGTCTCTGCCACTTTTGGCCTATCCAAATGATTTTTCAGGTCCCACAGAGGTGCAATGTGGGCAGGGGCCACTCAAGCTAAACCTCGAAGATTTTCCAGATCAAAATGTGTTTCCATTCTACAGGGTAACAGAAAAGGCCTAGCTTGCTCTTAAGAGACTGTTGGTGGAAATACAGATGCTGAAGGTATTTCTGATGAGGCTTTAGACAGAAATGATGAGAGAGAACAGGTTGTGTGGGGCACCATGAGTTCCACTGAGGGACCTGGTCCAAGGGAACTGAAGCTGATGTAATTGACCCATCCTTCTTGGTTAGATCATGATGACCAGGCAAGCCTCCAGACCCTCCCTACCCAGAGAAGTTGAGTCTCCTCAACTTTTGTATGAGTCTCTGTCTGAGTCTCCTCTTGCTGCTGTAACAAATACCACAAACCATGTGTTTTAAAACACACAAATTTATTCTCTTACTGTTCTGGAGTCCAGACATCAAAGACCAAACTCAAGATTTGCCAGGGTTGGTTCCTTCTGAAACCTCTAAGGGAGCATGTATTCCTTGCCTTTATCAATTTCTAGGGCTGCCTGCTTTCCTCAGCTAGTAGCCACATCACTGGAATCTCCACTTCAATTGTCACATGGCTGTGTTCTTCCGTGCCTTTGAGTCTCCCTCTAAGAAGGATACTTGTGTTGGCATTTAAGGCCATTCAGATAATCCAGTATAATCTCCCATCTCAAGATTCTTAATTTCATCACATCTGTAGAGGCCCTTTTGCCATGTGAGGTCTCAGGGATGACAGCCTGATATCCTTGGGAGCTCTTTGTAATCCAGGATGATTTTACATCATCACTCAGTTGCCACTTCCATTCTTCCATGGAAGGAAGGGAAAGAGGATTGGCAGAGAGAAAGGCCTGGGAAAATATAATGCTTTGGTCTATTATATACTAAGACAGTAGGATCACATAATACTCTGGTACTATGTACTTAGGTACGAGGATCACATTGTACTCAAATACTACACACTCAGGTACTGCATCACATAGCAGTCATGAAGTACATAATTGCGTGCCAGGACCACATAATATTCAAGCACTATATGCAGAGGTACGAACATCACTCAGGTACCATATACTCTGGTACTAAGATCCCATATTACTTAGGTACCTTTTCAGGTCCTAGGGTCATATAACTCTCATGGGCTACATATTGGGTACTAGGATCTCATAATACTCAGGGATTACATATTGAGGTACTGGGATCACATAGCATTTAGGTAATATATACTCAGGTACTAGGATCCCATTATGCTCAGGAAGTATTTACTCTGGGATTAGGATCACATAGCATTCATGGGTTACATGATTGTGGGTAGGACCATGTAATATTTGGGTACTATATATTCAGATACTAGGTTCACATAATGCTCAGGTATTATATATTGAAGTACTGAGTCATACAGTGCTCAAGCACTATAATACCTGCTTATTAGGATTACATAGCACTCATGGATTACATAATTGGTTCTAGGAACATGTAGTTCTTCATACTATATATTCTAGTACTCAGATCCCATAGTGCTCAGGTACTTTTTTAGGTACCAGGATCACACAGTACTCAGGTACTATGTGCTCCAGTACCAGGATCCCATGTTACTCAGGTAATTTTCCAGGTCCTAGGATCACATAACACTCAGGGTCTACATAATTGGGTCCTAGGATCTCATCATGCTCAGGTGCAACATACTGAGGTATTGGGATCACATGGTACTTAGGCACTACATACTCAGGTACTAGTATCCCATAGTAGTCAGGTACTATACACCCATACACTATACTCACATAGTACTCAGGTAATATATACTCAGGTACTAGGATCCTATAGCCTTATAGGTGCTATATACCCAGGTACCAGGATCCTATACTATAGGTAGTATATACCCTGGTACTAAGATCACATAGCATCCATGGATTACATGATTGGGTACTAGGACCATACAGTGCTCAGCACTAAATATTACGGTACTCAGATCCCATAGTGCTCAGGTACTAGGATCCTGTAGCAGTTAGGTACTATATTGTTCAGTACTAGGCTCACATGTTGCTAAGGTACCATATACTCTGGTACTAGATCACGTGGTCTGGTCTGGTCGCACAATTGTTATGTACAACTGAAGAATACCTAATGTGTGATCTGATAAAATTACCTCCAGCGGTTTCAGATGGCACCATGCATCACATGATTTAACTCAGGTTTTAGTACCTTTCATGCCTCCCGTTTTGGCATCCCGTTCTTTTGTCCTTGTCTCCCGTGAAAAATGCCTCTCCGTTTGAAGACAACTCTGCCCATGCCTGCCATGGGAAGGAAATCAGGAAACCTCTTATCTGTCTCTCCAAACCGCTCTAGCTGAAGGAAGTGCCATTCCTCACTGTTCTCTGGGGTGTTCACTCCACTCCTCTCCCAGACATGCCGTATCTGATATTCAATATTACATATTTAAACAACGCCTGCCCCAAATGTTTACACTGCATTATCCTTGTAAGTCCTGACCTTGCCAGAGCAGGTTGTACGTAGCTGGATGGAGTTTGTAAGGCTCTTTCAAATCCATTGTCTCACTTAATTCTCTGAAGATTCTGGGAGATCATAAAAAATGGAGACTCTGGGGCTCATGCACTAGGAATCCATAAGGGGGTGGAGTTTTAAACCCAAATCTGCTTTACTTTCTCCTTGGTCTGCTGGTTCCTCAACTTACTGTACATCAGAGTCACTCCAGAATCCCAATAAAAATTACATACTCCTGGCCCCACGCCTGAAAGTATTAATCAGTAGCTATGGGGTCCACAGAACTCGTAATCAGCTTCTCTGATGAATGCGATGGGGCCCTACAAGAGTTATTCAGGAAATGCACCCCTGGAAACCAGCTACCTCTCAGCTCGTACGGCAATTATCTGTGATTTTGTTAATATCTGTCCTGGTTAACAACAACTTCTCAGCCATGGTCTAAGTTGTGCAAAAAGAGAGACGTTTGAGAGCCATTTCCTTTGCATGTGTTTTGTGCTAAATAAGCAGGCTGAGTGCTGTTTCCGAGGGTCTGTCTGACCGTGTGTCATGACACACATCAGAATGTGGTTGAAAGTCAACCCCAGGTTCTCTTTTCTCATGCCTGATCCCCTAATGACAATGCAGGCAGTTGGTACCCTCACGGCAACCCCTCAGTAATACAAGACAAGGGCTCTGAGATGGTTGTCCAGGAGAGAGACAAAGACACCAACTGATCACTGTGCTGTCCAGCCCGCTCCTTTGTCCCCAACCAACCGATAAGGGGACTCCTTACCCATTGGCTTCACAGCTGGACTTGAATTCACATGCGTTTCTGCAGAGACACACTCAATCCCATTGTTTTGGAAAGGAGGCATGCAAGCTCTTTCATGCACTTTAAATCACCCAAGATGTTTTGGTTTGTGAAAGCCGACAAAATGCAATATATCAGAAATGGATTGGTTTTTACAATTTTTTTTACAAGGCATCAAGAGAACAAGAACTTCTTCCTGAAGACACGCTGTTGGCAATTCTTTAGGAAAGCATATGGGAGCACCTACTGTCTCTGTCTTCTCTCCTGGGTTTTGTTGTTTCCAGCTTCTGGCTTTTTTTTTCTGTGAGCTTTTGTGTCTTTATACTCTGAGGTGCTCTGGGGCTTTTTTTTTTTTTTGCCTTTTATCCTCTCATAAAGGACTCCGATAAGAGAATTAAGACCCATCCTGAATGAAGTGGGTCTCAAGCCACTAAAAGATGGTACTCACAATGGATCCACCCCCACAGAAATGGGCTAGCTTTAAGTATGATCTTTTACGGGGTAACACAGCTTCAAACCATCGCATAGGGGAAAACGAAGACTCCAAAGAGAGTCGCCCCGTAATTGCAGAGGGGGTGAAACTGGACAGAGCATGCAGACAAGAGAGCTCCAGGACCCTCCCTCTCCCACCTGAAATATGAGTTCAAAGTACCCTCGCTCGTGGAGTTGGCAATGAGATCCTCAACAAAACAGACAAGCTCATAATTGATTCCCCTCGAAGCTTTGTGGGGGATTCATGGTAAATAGCAACAGAATATTAGGGTATATTTTCTAAGTACTGGACATATGTCTTCAGACACTTCAGACCAATTACTTTGCAATTTGTGCTTTCCTGAAATAAATAAATTTCAAAATGAATGCATTTTCCCAGCGGAGTATCTAGGACTAATATTTTCCCTGTAGCTACCCTAAAATCTGAATAGCCTTTGCTAAGTGTGTTATTATATTCCTTTTCAGGCTGGAAAGAAAACCCAACACACACCTTTTAGATTTTCAAATTCCTTCATTTGTTACTTTAATCATAAAGTATTGCCGCGTAGCTCACACAATGATATTTACCTAGAGATTTCGAAAGATCCTTCCATTGGCACTGTAGTTTTGTTCTCCTTGTACACCAAATTTGGGGGCTGACTGTACATTTTTCCATATTATTTGCTTGCAATGAATACAAACCCGTGAGAATACCTGCACTGACACACACATATATATGCAAATAAACGTAATGGAGGAAATTCTATTAATGTCGGGCAAAGTAGGCTTTAGGACAAGGAAAATTAGTCCAGATTAAAAAGGAGCTAAAAGGTGATATTGAGAACCATTGATTCTACACCTTGAATTACCCATGGTATGCAGATATATACCATATATCAATAAAAAGTAAATAATTAAAGAAAGAATGGGGTTCAGATTAAGAGCATGTTGTTTTTTTTCTGTGATACATAACTCAATCTGCCATACTTCCTTTTCTCATGGTCAGTATGGGCTAGGATTTTTCTGTACATTGTGTTCCCAAACCAAAGACAGATGTAAATTAGATATTGGTCTTAATACAAAACCGGAATTATCTTCTACAACTCCGATTTCTGTTGTTTATGAACATCAAGACAACCTCTGGTCTCCCTGCCTCACTTTTAAATAAATAGATGATATAATTTAGAATTCATAAGTTATCTAATACAATATAACTTTTGTCTATATTACTTACTGAGATTTATTTTAGGTAAGGTTACATTTGACGTGAGCACACTGCTGTGAGAAAATAACAAATAAAAGGGGGGTGCCAGGGTAGTTCAGTGGTAGAATTCTCGCCTGCCGCGCAGGAGACCTAGGTTCGATTCCCGGCCAATGCACTTCCCAAACAAAGAAACCAACAAAAACAAAGAAAAAATTCGATAAATGGCGCTGTAATAATGAGATATTCAAATGGAAAAAGAATGAAAGGTGACCCTGCCATACAGCCTATAAGAAACAATAATGAAAAAAAAAAAAGAAAAGAAAAGAAGGAAGTTGAAATTAAAAACAAAAAGGGGGTATGTAATGTAATATTGTTCAACCTCACTCACAATCATGTAACCTACTTGAAATTTATGGCACACACTACAGCAGCAGAATACACATTTTTTTAAATGCGCAGGGAACTTTTATCAAGGGACAAAAAACAAACCTTAACAAATTTAAAAGAATTAGCACCATATAATATTGGTTGAAATCCTATAGAGAATTAAACCTCCACCAAAACACGGAAAGATCTGAAAAATCCCCAAGTATTTAGATATTGGACAACACATTCTAAATTATCCATGGTTCAAAGGAGAAGTGAAAAGGGGAAAATAGAAAATATTTTTAATTGAATGAGAATGGAAACACAACATATCAAAAACTGTGGGACATGGCTAAAGCAGTGCTTAGAGGGAAATCATATTATATGTCTAAATTATTATATTAGAGGGGAAAAGGGGGCTCAGATGATCTGAGTTTCCACTTGAAAAAATTAGAAAAAGAATGAAAAAATTAAATCAAATCAAGCAGAAGGAAAAAAATAATAAAACTGGGAATAGAAACCGACAGACACAGAAACAATACAGAAAAAAATGAATAAATCTAAATAACGGCTCTTTGAAAAAATCGATATTATGTATAAACCTCTAGCTAGAACAATGAGGAAAAACAAGAACAACACGTATTGCCAATATTAGGATTGAAAGAAGGGATATTTATTTGGCCTTACAGAGAGGGATTCTGGGGTGTGATGAAATGTTTTCTATCTTGATTGTTGTGGTGATTACAGAACTACAAGCATTTATTAAAAATTCATCAACAAAACCAAAAAATATATAAATAAATAAACTCATGCAGTGCTATTCTAAAAACGGTAAATTTTATTGCATGTAAATTATACGTTACTAGAAAAAAAAAATCCTAGGATGATGGAAGAGGTCCCCAAGAAGCCAGAAAAGAATGTAGCGGATACCCAAATTGTAGGAGAAATGAAGACATAATGAATTGCTGGATTTGAATAGTGAATAAAAAAGTATTTGCAAAGTCCCCTCGGGGGAATGGTGAGAAAGGGGGAAAACTCAACTTCCCCAGGTGGACAATTCTTGATATTCTCACAAGCAGTGTGGACAACCAAAGCTATAGGCTGAGCCCCCAGTCTTGGGGTTTGTTCATATGAAACTTAATTCCACAAAGGATAGGTCAAGCCTACTTAAAGTTAGGCCTAAGATTCATCCCCAAGAGAGCCTCTTTTGTTGCTCACATGTGGCCTCTCTCTCCAGCCAACACAAGCAAACTCACCACCCTCCCCCTGTCTATGTGGAACATGACTCCCAGGGGTGTGGACCTTCCTGGCAACTTGGGACAGAAATCCTACAATGAGCTGGGACTCAGCAACAAGGGACTGAGAAAAACCCTAGAATGAGCTGAGACTCAGCATCAAGGGATTGAGAAAACCTTCTCGATGAAAAGGGGGAAGAGGGAAATGAGACAAAGTGTCAATGGCTGAGAGATTCCAAACAGAGTCGAGAGGTTATCCTGGAGGTTATTCTTATGCATTAAGTAGATATCACCTTGTTATCCAAGAGAAATGGAGAGGCTGGAGGGAACTGCCTGAAAATGTAGAGCTGTGTTCCAGTAGCCATATTTCTTGTAGATGATTGAATAATGATATAGCTTTCACAATGTGACTGTGTGATTGTGAAAACCTTGTGTCTGATGCTCCTTTTATCCATGGAATGGACAGATGAGTAAAATATATGGATAAGAAATGAACAAATAATAGGGGGAACAAAGGTTAAAATAAATAGAGTAGATTGAAATACTAGTGGTCAATGAAAGGGAGTGATAAGGGGTATAGAAAAATAATAGAGGGAACAAAGGTTAAAAAATATTGGGTAGATAGAAATATTAGTGGTCAGTGAGAGGGAGGGATAAGGGGTATGGGATGTATGAGCTTTTCTTTTTATTTCTTTTTCTGGGGAATGCAAATGTTCTAAGAATGATCATGGTGATGAATATACAACTATGTAATGATATTGTGAGTTATTGATTATATACCAAGAATGGAATGGTCATATGGTAAGAATGTTCATGTTTGTATGTTGTTATGTTTCAAAAAGGTAAAAAAAAAAAAATTAATGTTTGTTTTCTTTGATCCTGCTAGCATTTGGATTTGTAGCCTCAATTTGGAAGGGACAAAAGAGTCAGTATTACCTGGGGTTTGAGGAAGGTGGAGGTTACAATTTAACTTGAATCTCATGTAATATCTTGCAGGTTTTTCCTCCAGAGACAATACAGAGAGAAACAGGTTTCCTTTTCCTGACTGATACATAGAAAAACATTGTTTATCCCCACAAATGGACCTGTGCAATGCTCTTGTCTTTTATGAGTGAACTCTACCCCCTTGAAACATTATTGAATCTTGTTTCTGCAATTCACCAAAAATGCACGATGGATAAAAAGGTAAAGGAAAGCTCCAATATGGGGGTTGCTTCTGGTGCAGCCAGATCTGAGACGTGACTTTATCACGCCTGGGCAGCTGCCCAAGGGGAAAAATGAGGAAGTGACCTGGAAATAGGTTTTGTTTCTTGGGGTGGGGTAGGAGCTGTACTTTATGTTGACAAACTGCAGAAGCGCAGGTTGTGCCATTTAGTTTTCCCGATTTGTGTTTCACAGCCCAGAGTCAGGAGAGAGAAACACAGCCCATGGGGAAGCAATGTGGGAACTGCCGAAGCCTGCTCAGGAGTTCAGGGAAGGACAGTGATGCAGCAGAAATAAAATGCTGTGCATGCTGGAGGATGAGAAGGGAAAAGGGGGAAATACGCGTTGGAAAGTGGAGGGAAAGTGGTTTTGCAGGTGAGAGATAAGCTGCAAAGCCCAAGGATTGCTTTTGTTTTCCAAATTGTTTGTGTGTGCTTATTTTTGACTCAAGAAGTTGTAGGTTTTCTGAAAAAGCCTGCAGAAAATACAGAGTTCCCATATTCCCATCCACGCATGCACACACACAGTTGTTTTCCCTATTATTAAGATTTTAAGTAGAATGATACCTTTGTTGCAATTGAAGAAACAATTTTACTGCACCTATGCTAATAGCCCTACTCCATAGTTTACATCAAATGTGTTTTTTATTCACCATTTTCCCCTACCAATTTCATTAAGATATTAACATATTGTATAATCGATCCAAAGCATGCAATCAATGTCTCGCAGTGTCATCACCTGCTTTTCCATGCTCATCCACTCGCCGATTTGATGGGTGTAAGTAAGTGTTTCCACTCTGGAAAGGGAAGTTTGTATAGTACATTCCCTTGACTGGGGAATAGGTTTTCTGAAGTCATCTCCAATAAGGAAAAAACTTAGGGAAAAAAAAGCAAGCTGAATGTTGGAATTCAGTTCTTCATATAAAGTCTCCTGTAAAAAAAAAAAACAGAGAAAAATATGGGAGAAAAATGAAGGGAAAAGAAGAGAAGATGGGACAAAGAAAGAAAGAGGAAATTAGGGAAGAAGGGAGAAAGGGAAGGAGGGAAGGAGACAAGGAGGAAGAGAGAACCGAGTGAGGACATTTACAGAAGGAACATGAAAATAGGATTTGATACAAGTATAAAAGTCTGCTCGGGTGTCTTCTGTGTATTTTTCCAGACTTGCATTTGTATTGAGATGCAGTTGACTCTGAAGTGGGCAGATCACAATTGTACAAAGTAACAACTTTGTGAAATGTATACTCCATGTCAAAATACCCCAATCAGCAGACAGAAACCTGATGCCATCCCCCAGATAACCTTTGGGTCTCCTTGCACTCAATCCACACTCGACCACTGTTTGAGTTTCGATCACTACAGCCTGGATTTGACAGCTCTGGGGCTTCGTGTAAATAGTACGACTCGGCAGGTAAACTTCCATGTGAGTTTCCTGAGGCCACAGTAACCAATCACCACAACCGTTGTGTCTTAAAACCATAGAAATGTGGCTTCTCAGAGCTCTGGAAAGCAAAGTTCCTGGCGAAGATGTGGGCAGGGTCGTGCTCCCTCCGAGGTTCCAGGGGCTCCTCCTGCCTCCTCCAGGTGTGGGCAGGGCCGTGCTCCCTCAGAGGCCCCAGGGTCTCCTCCCTGCCTCCTCCAGGGGTAGACAGAGCTGTGCTCCCTCCCAGGCTCCAAGGGCTCCTCCCTGCCTCCTCCAGGGGTGGGCAGGGCCATGCCCCCTCCAGGGTTCCAGGGGCTCTTCCTGCCTTCTCCAGGGGTGGGCAGGGCCATGCTCCCTCTGAGGCTCCAGGGGCTCCTCCTGCCTCCTCCAGGGGTGGGCAGGGCCGTGCTCCCTCCCAGGCTCCAAGGGCTCCTCCCTGCCTCCTCCAGGGGTGAGCAGGGCCGTGCTCCCTCCCAGGCTCCAGGGGCTCCTTCCTGCCTCTTCCAGCTTCTGGACGCCCTGTGCATCCCTTGGGTTGTGGCTGCATCATGCCAAGCTCTGCCTCTGTGGTCATGTCCCCTTCTCCACTTCATTTTGAATCTCACCGTGCCTCCCTCTTAACCGAATCATGCCTCTAAAGCCCCCTTTGCCATATACGATCACATTTTCCAAGTTCTGGGGATTGGGCGTGGATATTTGGGGGGATGTATTCAGTGTACCACACCTTATGTCTGTTGGAAACTGTGTCTGATAACAGACGTGTGTGAGAAACGTACCTCTAACATTGTACTTTGGGAAACAATGTAACATTGTGAAATAGAAAATGTTTTTCCCATAAATGGGGAGCAAAGCATAGCTCTCTTCCCTTCCGTCTTCTGTAGCATTGTGCTAGACATCCTATCCAGGGTAATAAAAGAAGAAAAAAACCAAAAATATGAGAGAAAAGTAAAAATGTCTTTATTTGCAGACGATGTGATGTTTATGTGTATTCACATATGTTTATGTGTATTAACATATTAACATATGTGTATGTAATTTAGTATTAAGCATAAACTAAATTTAGGAAGAATTGCCAGATGGTATGATCAATTGTATTTCTGTATACAGTATCAGTTGTATTTAGGTATACACCATGAGTTATACTTCTGTATATTCACAGCAAACATTTGCAAAATGAGATTTAGAGATAACCCTATTTCTAGTAGACTCATAAATTTTAAATACTTAGGAAAAATGTAACAAAGGATGTAGAAGACGTCTTTAGTGACAGCACTAAAACATTATTGAAAAAAATTTAAGAAGACCTAAATTGAGAGACACGTTCAGGATTCGGAATTCTGAATTTTAAAATGTCTGTCCTCTACAAATTGCTGTATGAGGCAATACGCCAAACTGCCAAAAGTTTCTTTGATATATTTTACAACTTACATTGCAGAACTCATCCCACTTCATTTTAAAACATAATCATCTATTTATTGATAATGAGGTAAAATTAAACATTTTCAAACTGCTATGTATTTTATCCCCATCTCTATGGTGCTGTTCCCCAAAAGTCTCTCCTCAGGGGCTAATCATTCAATCAGTGTCTTATCTTCCAAAGACAGTTTATGGATTTCTGGCCATTTATATGTTTCCAGTTTGAAACAAACGGAAGCATCCCATATACATTATTTTGCATCTTGATTTTTCATTGAAGATGTTTTGGACATTCTTTCATATTATTATCGTGCAGCTGCCTCTTCTTTTTGTTGCATAATATTCCGTTATACAAATGCACCACAGATTATCTAGAACATTCTTTAATGATCGGTGTCTGGTTATTTTCAGCTTTTTATCCTCACATGCCATCTATATGTTTTTGCACACATGTTCAAGTATATTTTTAGAATAAATTCCAAGATATGGGGTTAGTAGGGGAGAAATGGCTTTTAATTCTATGAAGCACAAGGATGGGTGGTTGTTGAAAAGGCTAATGTAGACTGATTACTTCTAAGTCCAGTGTCCACATGTGTGATGCATTCATATCCCTAGTTTTGAAGGTGGGTTTTCTGGTTTGGTGAATGGATGTTGGGACTGTATTTTCTTGCCTTCATCATTTGATGTGAAAACTATATATATATATATATATTTAAAGGACATATCAGGAATTATACTGCATCCTGTGACGTGCCTGGAGCGAAGGAAACTATCTGTAAAAGTAAAATTAAATAGAATCAAAAGCCGGTTCCATCTTGTGGAAAACTGCTAAATCTCTTTAAGTGCTCTAATTTCCGTGAATGCATCTTTGTACCCTGACTAGAGTTGCTTTCCCTTTTGCTTTATTTTGTTAAACATGATGTGGCCTGACAGATAAACTCCAAAGCTTGGCTGTCGAGAGTTATTCCTCCACAACAGCCCTCAGTTTCAGCTGTGGCATTATCCCATTCCTTACATCCCTTTTCAAGACCCAACCCTCTGTTTCCCATATTGAAAGAAATCGCCAGGACTCTGGTTCATTCAACATCCAACCATCCCCTTGTGGTACCAAAAGTGACATCAACGGCTTTGTCATTTTTAAATGATGCAAATGCATTCAAGTCATATGAACATTATACGAAGAGCTGTGGACGAATTGAAATTATTAGTCATTTTAAATGTTTTCCTCTTGCAGGGTGAGGCCCACTCCCAAATCTGCATTTCTTTGGATTCTTGAGATGTGTTTCTCATCTTCACATGTCTCATCCATCCTGTCTCTCCCCCTCTCCTTTCCCTCCCTCTCCTCTCCCCTCTTTCTCTCCTTTTCCCTCTTCTCTCCCATATTTAGCTCCATGGAAGCTAATATTTAGCTCCAAATCCTTCAAGCCTTGATTTCCTTTTACCTGGAAAAAGGAATCACCGTGGTTGCATCTCTCTTCCTCTGCCTTTTTGCTTTCCTAGCTCGTTTCTTATCTTTCTCCATTTTTTATGGGTCAAGAACGTAGTCTGGGCATCCCTGAATAGGGAGCGCTCAGGAAATGCCTGGAAGAAAGGAAACCATGTGTAAAAGTAAAATTAGATAGAATCAAATGCCAGTTCCATCTATCACACAGCTCCTGAAATTATGGGTCGGTCTCCTTTCCTGTCTCCTAAAGATGAGAACGTACTGCAAAGCTCCGCCATGCCTATTTTAAGAATCTGGTTGCAGGACTCTGAGGGCCCGGGAGGTTTTGTCTCAGCTCAGTTATTGATAGCAGGGTGGCCTGGGCAGGTGGGGATAGGACAGCACATGCCTCAGAGGTTGGGTCTCAACATTTCAGAAGATAATCCGTGAAAATAAGGGACTGGCAGGTTGGTCACAAAGACCAGCTGTAATGAACTTTTTTAATAATGCCATCCTTATAAAAATCGAATGGCAAGGTTTTTCTTCAAGGAACAGCATTGTAGAGGGAAGGGTGGAGAGTGAGGGGTTAATGCTTGGGGTGGCAGAAACATTTTGGTCATGGAGGGTGGACACGGGGGCACCACATTTTGCACGCGATTAACAGTGCTAAATGGTATATATCTGAATGTGTGAAAAGGGGGCAGTTTGGGTTGTATGCATGTTACTAGAATAAAAATTATTTAAAACATTGGGAGTGTCCAGTGAGGACAAGGATACCGTAAATTAAAGCATGGACTACAATTAGTAGCACCGTTCATGAAATATTCTTTCATCAGTTGTAACAAAGATACCGCTCTAATGCAAGGTGTTGATACCAGAGGGGTATATGGGAATTCTGCGTTTTCTGAATAAGTTTTCTGTAAGGATGCAAGAGAAAGAAGAAAAAGAATAAGAGGAGGAGGAAGAGGGAAGAAGGAAGAATGAGGAAGGATGAAGGAATTAGGAAGAAGAAGGAAGGATGAAGGAAGATGAAGGATGAAGGAGAAGAAAGACTAAGAATGAAGGAAGACAAAGAAAGAGGAAGGAAGATGGAGGAATGAAGATGAAGGAAGACATAAAATGGAAGAAGAAAGAAGGAAGAAAGAGGAAGAAAGTTGGAAGACGGAAGATGAGGCAGGAAGATGGAGAAGAAGACAGAGAAGGAAGACAGAGATAGAGCAAGGCGTGAGAAAGAAGGAAGGAGGAAGGAAGATGGAAGAAGGAAGGAGGAGACGGAAGACAGAGATGGAGGAAGGAATGAGAAAGAAGGAAGAAGGAGAAAGGAAGATGGAAGAAGGAAGATGGAAGAAGGAAGGGGGAGAAGGAAGCCGACTGAAGAAGTATGAATGAAGATGAAAGAGGAGAAAGCATGAAGGGAGAAGGAAGACAGAGATGGAGGAAGGAATGAGAAAGAAGGAAGAAGAAGAAAAGAAGATGGAAGAAGGAAGAAGAAAGACAGAGATGGAGGAAGGAATGAGAAAGAAGGAAGGAGGAAGGAAGATGGAAGAAGGAAGAAGGGGAAGGAAGACAGAGATGGAGGAAGGAATGAGAACAAAGGAAGGAGGAAGGAAGATGGAAGAAGGAAGATGGAGAAGGAAGACAGAGATGGAGGAAGGAATGAGAAAGAAGGAAGAAGGAGGAAGGAAGATGGAAGAAGGAAGGATGAGGAAGGAAGTGGGACTGTGGCTGCAGGGTAAGATCTAATGAGATATCGTGGGTCAGGAGCCTTGCCTTCCTTTCCCGCCTTGCACTCAATATGCCTTGTTCCAGCCATGGCTGCTGCTTGCTGGTCTCCCCACCCTTCTGGCACTGGGACACAGGTATGTTTGGTGGCCAGTACGCAGCAGATCATGGATGTGGTTGCATCAGAGACCACCAAAGATCCTGGGGGAGCCTTGGAGCTGGAGTGGCAAGGGGGGTTGTGTCCTGAGAGCCCCTAAGCTTCCATCTGTCAATCCAGAGCAGTTCCTGGGGAGGGGCATAAGCTTCCCATGGACGGCAATTTCTAGGTGTCGAATGCAGTGGACTTTGTCTTAACTGGAATAGATCTGCAAAGAGCCTCCTTCTGAACAAGTTGACTTTGGTCCTTGGTGGCAGAACTTGGACTTATTGTAGGGAGGGCAGCATTCAACCCCATCTCCATGTACGTAAATTCCCTTCTGCAAATCCCTGGAAGGCAGAGTATGACCCTGAGACAACACCCTGCGATGCTCGGACACGATTATACCTTGTGGAAGATATAGACTGGCCCATGGTGATTCACTAGACTTGTAAGATAAAGTTGCAAATTCACAACCTTACACTCGGGAGAGCTCAGCCTCCTTACCCACCCCCACCCCCCACAACGCGTCCAGCATGCTGAGCATGTTTTGACCTGTGAAGAAATAGTGGGCATTTTTAGAGCTGTTTTCTTCTTTCTCGGAGCAGCTCATCTTTGTGTGGATGCAAAAGTCCCTCCCTCATTCCATCTTTGTTTTTCATAGGTGCTTTCAAGGGAATATAGCTAAAAACAAAATCTTCTCCCAACCCGAGAAACCTCTCCACAAACCTGGAAGAAAAGGGGAAACAATCTTACTATTGGAGAAGCATTGAACTAGGATGAGATGTCAAGCAGGCCATCTGCAAAGAGAATCTAAGAAAGGAAGAAGGCTCACCTTGCTTATGGTCAGACAGGTGGACCCTTTACATGGGTTCTCGGGATGATTGGTCCTCAAATAATAGGGCTGGTTAGCCCCCTTTGTCTGTCAAGGTTCATCCTAAACTTACCTGGCAATTGGAGTGGACTTTGCGTTTGCTAATTGCCTGTATCTAAAGGAATAATAAAACTTCTATCTTTAGTTATAGTTTGGAGCCAGCCAGACGCCTAAATAAGCCTGCCATGGAAACGGGGTGATAAGCAGATTAATTTATCTTCCTTGGTGTTTTCATTTCAGAGACACGGCCCCCAGGTCCTTGAGAAAGATATTTCCTGGGTCCTCAAGTGGGAAAGAGGCTTATTGAGCTTTTAAAAAGATTAGTATGTGTCTCAAAGGGACAGAGAAAGAATTTGCAATTACGTTTTTTTTTTTTTTTTTAAAGGAAACGCTCTAAGAAAAGGCAAGAGGGAAAAATTCCATTTTTGCACAAGGGAAATGATTTTTTATTTGATTTGTATTTACTACAGTCCGGCCATTTCATTCTTGCTTTTACTTCTGTGAATCTGCTGATTGGTTCAGAGGTCTTCTCTGCCACTTCTCCGATTTCTCTCTTTCCTGTTTTGACTCGTGTTATGTTGGCAAAGGTGGCACGTTCGAAATCAGCTGCCCTTCCGTTTCCGTTCAGGTCAACGCCGCTCCTGTGCTCAGCTGCTGTTCCCCAGGGGATCAGCACTGCAGAGAACAAAAAGTGCATTGGGTCAAAAAAATACTGTGTGAATTCAGCATCTCTCTCTTCCAGAGAAACGATGTCATTTAATGCTGAGTCTGTCGCCTGCTGTGGCTGGCTGAGTCACCCATATTTGCCCGACTCTCAACCAACGCATCATTTGTTCTCACCTGGTATGACTGCAGAAGTATTGGTGGGATTTTAAAACTAAGAAGACAACTACATTACACACGTAATGGGAAATAGGCTAACGGGGTGGTTCTGTGTTATCAGTGACAAGAAGGAAACAGAAAAGGAAAAGGAGAAACAGAAAAAAGTAGCATGCCTAGCTTGTAGCCCACTTTACAAATTCCCAATCAATGTTGCTTAGTCCTGCAGAAACATGCTTGTCTCCTTTCTGGGCTCGGAGCTGCCTCAGAATAATCAATAACAGCCAACCAAGATGCAATAGGAAATATTATTGGGGGATCTTAATCCCCAAGGTTAAGGATTCTCTTTACTTGTCCCAAGGTATAAAACTTCTTCGAGGACCATGTTTTCTCTTGGCACCATGCTGGGTCCACTGCTAAAACTCCTGATTCACGGAAGAAATAGATTAAAAAATAAGAAGGAAATTTTATTCTGAGCTATTGTGCTCAGGAAAGAGTCTCGGGGACTTTGTGGAATCATCCAGAATTATGTCCAAACGTTGCACGTGAGAGTATGCATGCGTCGTTTACAGAGGCGTGTCTTCAAGTTTCACCAGAGGCTAAAAGGAGCCTGAAACTGAAAAAGAAAGACAGAAATGGGGCTCTTTATAGAACAGTGATTCTCGGCGGCTGAATTTTGGAGTGTAGGCTGATGTGAAGAATGCGGTCCCATCTTTGTTTCATTTCCTGTAAACAAAGATTGCTGATTTCCCAGGTGTTTGTTTCCACTCATGAGTAAGAACTATTTACTGGTATCCTGTTATTAAAACATGATGCTCATAAAAGAAATGAGCACGCTGTTGGAGTTTCACTAATTATCCCAAGACAGTCTGTTCCAGACTCAACTGTCGCTATTTTTAACTTCGGGTTATTGACCACAGTTGGTTCAGGTTCATCATCGTCCATTCAGTTTTCAAGATGGCATTTGGTCAATAATTTTGCGTGCAATAAGTGTGAACTTATGCACTTATGCATCATGTGAACACCTGTCTCGCCATTTTGGGGATGATAGGGTAGAAATGCTTTTCAATTCAAACAGGAATCGTAACAATGTGACCTTGGCCTAACATTGCTTCTAGGATGTGTACTTGTCCAGAGATAGACTGAAACTTACGGGTACGTTCTTATTTTGCAGCACAATTGTATTTTTTCAACTTTAAATCTCATGCAGTTATTTATTCATTGTAAACTGAAAACTGCAGGTGTGTTCTGCAAATTGTTATGTGAGTCCTGCAGGCGTATTGCTTGCTATAATTTCTATCCATAGTTAACAGAACCAGGCATCACCCAAACCCGAAAACCTGAACCCACACTCAGTGTCTTGCTAACCATTACGTGGTGGGCACATTTGCTCTGATGAGCATTTAACGGTGAACCTGAATTCACTTTGCACCTAATATCCTAACCTCTGCCAGAGGCATTACCAAAATCCCAATGAAAAACCATCTGATATAGTACGTTTTCCTGCAAATCTTGTTTTTCTAGCAGAAAGTCAAGTGTATTCATCAGCCTCGATTGGCTTTTTCATGAGTCTAGGCTTTTGTCTCATTGGGATTTGGTCACCCCTACCTCTGCCTAGATGATGCTTTAATAGAAAAGAAGAATATGGAAGCATGTCATCCACTTTCTCAGAAAAGCTGAACCCTACACACATGATGTGGTTATAATGTGATTACGTCTCATGGTATTCATTCTCTGTGTTGAATCCCTGTTTCTCAATGACTCAGAATGAATTTTCAGGAAATTGTGTATTCTTTGCTCTTTTTCATTTTTGTTTATTTATGTAGCTGGTGTCGGTATGCACCTTTGAAAATGCAACCCTTTCTATCAACGCTCGTGAAACATGCCCCTCAAACATGACCCACTTTCCACCCAGCCTCGTGTTCTAGTGGGACATGCATTGTTGGGTTTTCTTCGTGTGTGTGTAAACGTGTATCTATCTATATGTGTGTATATTTCTTTACATGTGCTATGTGTCATTTATAGGTCATCATAAGAATACAGAGAGCTGGTTTTGCTTCTTGTACACAGATTGTGTCATACGAATTTTGCAGCTTGAATTTTTTACTCCATGATGCGCTTGAGATCTCAGCAGGTTAATGAATGTCGCCATGTTTCATTTTCCCGCCGCATTATTCTTTACACATGTCAGGTTCACGATGGTACATGTACTCAAGTTTAAATGTATTTTTTAACATTTTCAAACTGTGAAATGTGACATACAGACGAAAAGCAATAAATTTCAAAGTATTTGGAACTAGTAGTTACAGAACAGATTTCAGAGTTTGGTATTGGTTACGGTTGCACAATTTCACGTTTTCCCTTTTTACCTGTTGCAAGATGCTGGAGATGAAAAGAAATATTAACATAATGACTCAGCAGTCCTACTCATTTCTAACTTATTAATCCTGTCTTCTCTGTAATAACTCCTCCTTCTTCGTTGATGCTTTTCCCAATCTTTGGGGATATTTGGGTTAGCTCAGTCTAACTTTTCTCATGTGGGAAAGGGGTGTCAACAGTATGAGATTGTGGGATAGAGCTGGTTGGGATTCTGAGAGGCTGGCCCCT
The DNA here is from genome assembly GCF_023851605.1 of Tamandua tetradactyla. Classification (NCBI taxonomy): domain Eukaryota; kingdom Metazoa; phylum Chordata; class Mammalia; order Pilosa; family Myrmecophagidae; genus Tamandua; species Tamandua tetradactyla. The sequence goes on along the minus strand of NC_135353.1, from coordinate 173,096,335 downwards.
CTGGGTTCCCAACTTATCTGCTCCAGGAACCATCCGGAGGTTGTCGGTTTCTGAAAAGTAAACTCAGTGGGTGAGACTTTTGAGGATGTTAGACAGAGCTCGAGGTTGTTCAGGGCCGAGCGATGGAAATAATGTTGACTCACAAGTCATTCATCTCCTTGGAAGCTTTTGCTTCCTTTGAAAACTGTGAATAATAATCATCAGATCAGCCCGATACATCGGCACTTGTTTCTGCCTTTTGATGAAGTTTTCCCTGTTTTATTCTCTTCTTTTCCTTCTGTTAGATTAATCAGGTTCTTTATTGACTTTTCCGATTTTGGTTTGAAATCTGTACATTCTATTTTCACTCTTTCGTGTTGACTCTTCATTTTCTATGTAGCATTTATGCTTTATTTCTCTTGTACAAAGACCTAAATGAGACAAGAGTATCATCCTTCTTTTAACTCATTTCTCCCCAGCACTAGGAGTCAATCTTCTTGGATTCGAGCATCTTCAAGTCCAAATAATTTTTAAAAAATCAACGCTTACTTAGATGTGTCCATGTACATTACTCATTTCTTGGCTCACGGTGGCTTCAACCTCCCTTTTCTTCCTTCTGGGCTCATTTTCCTTTATTTGTGGAAAGGAGCCTTTAGTGGTTATTGTAGACTGCAGTTGGAGGGAAGAAGATGTCAAGGTGTGTTCGCATCCTCTGTTTCAAAAACAAGAAGGCTTCTCGAGATTTGACACATTGTTCCCTTTGGGTTTTATTTCCAGTTAAATCTCGAGGAGAAGAGCGATTTTGGAATGTGTTTTCATGTGGGGAGGACGTCACCTAAGGTGATGTGTCATCATGTGATCCAAGGGTCTAGGTAAGGGAGCCAGGTAAGCAAATTCTCAGCCAGACTCTGACGGAGTCACATGGCCGTCTTCGGCTGGGTCTCCCTTCAGGCTAACATTTAAATGAACGTTAAAATCACTTCCTTTCCCGGTGACTATATTTGATGACGTTCCTGGATTGTCTCTGAGACACAAATAGAATAAATCCGAAACCGCAGCAAATTATCTCATTCCAGTTAGTTGCCTCGGGCATGTTCTGTAACTGTCTTACACCCTTTCATTTCTGCCCGTTGTCTTTTTCCTTAACAGTAAAATTTGAGGTCTTTATCTTCTGTGCAATGGATTCAATTTCCTGTTCCTTCCTTCCACATTTGCCTTTGAGGTATCTTACGTTCTGGCTGGCAGAAATCTCGGAATGCAGCTGCAGACTCAACAGGCAAAGGGGCTGTCCTTCGAGTTGGCTTCGCAATCTAGGGAAGGAACTCTCAATATTGGCAAATAAACGAGCAAGATGTAACTTCTCAGATCATGCTCAGGGCTATGGGAGGCAGGATGAGGAGACTAGAAAATCCTGGGTGGGAGAGGGATGCACATTTCACGGGGTAGGCTTGGGAAATTCCTCATAGATCAGTTGACAAATGGGGTGTAGACTGAGGGGAGTAAGCGAGCCAGCTGCACAGCTGTCTAGAGTAAGAGCGTTCCAGAAGATGGAACAGCGAGGGTCAAACAGGATGTGGTTGTGTGAACCCCCATAGCATGTCTAATTTTGGTTCGAATGGCACCCTAGCACATTTGAAATGATCAAGGACATCAACACAACCTCAGCCTTAGAGTTGGGCAGCTTTCTGTGTCAGTGCAGACATGACAAACACGCCCCACTCAAGCTGGTCTGTTTGTTTCCCGGAGTCACACAATCAGGTGATGAGCTGGGCAGGAATAGAAGGCATACTTCTGACCTTGCTTTACCCCCAGATCGTTTATTTTTTCCTTTAAAGCTGCAGGAGAAAATCAAAAGAAGCCATCTGCCTTCTCTGTAGTAGAGGAGGGAGAAGCTTCCGATAACTCCTTAATAGTGAAGGCGTTTTTCACAGGAAATCCGTGCTTCTTGGGGAAGAGTTGGTGTGTCTAAATCAAGAAAGCCCCGTGCTTCTGGTGTTCCACAGCAAGCTTTCATTTTTCCACCCAGTGGAACCGAGGGGCTGATTTCAGCTACCATTCCGTCTGCTTTGCTTCAGTGCCTTCCTCAGGCAGGCAGCCTTGGGTTAAGCAAGACGCTTACCTTTTAGCACATGGCGGGGCAATGCATACTGCAGTTGACTAAGGAAGGCATGTTTGGGAAGGGAGATTTGGGGCAAGTGTAAGTCAGAACATGAGAGGGGTCAGAGATGCAGCAATGAGGATACATGTCCCCATGGCCTTGACTTGCTGTCCAACCCAGAAGCTGGGGAGAAGGAAAGCCTTAACTGTCTAGAACATTCATTCTAGGAAGCACTTATTAGGCACCAACTGTGTGTCAAGCACCAGGATGCAGGAGGGAGCAACTTGACTACACAGGTGAGAAGGGAAATGAGCCCAGGGGGCAGGGTGGAGGCATGGAAGGTTGAACTTGGAAGGGATCTTGGATAAGACTCAACCCCATATTGACCAATTCTCTCAAAGAGGGAGACTCACTCAGCAACGAGCCCAAGAGAAGTGTCTACTCTTCCTGTGAACTTCTAACCACTTACTTATGCTTCAAGAAGGGCTAATGCCCCCTCTGTCCCTTCTGTCCCCATCTGCCTCTCTAGCTAAGCTGGAGGTCCATGCAGCAAAATCAGTCACAAGAATAATTTTGGGACTTTGGGCTCTCAGAGACCCTCAGGGTCAATCCTACTATTATTCCCTCCATTATAGCCCAAAAGCTGAGGCCCAGGGATTTGCTATGACCCACTGGAGGTCAGAAGGCTGATGAGTAAGTTTCTTAGTTTTTTTGGAGGCTGCTGTATCAATGTACCCTAAACTGGGTAGCTTCAAACAACAGGAAGTGACTCCCTCATAATTCTGGAGGCCAAAGGTCTAGAAAGAAGGTGTCCAGAGTCTTCGGGGGAGGATCGTTCTTGCTTCTTCCAGCTCCTGGTGGCTCCAGGTATTTTTTGGCTTGTGGCTCCTTCTCTCCAGGCTGTCTCTATCTTCACACATCGTTCTCTTCTCTCTTCAGTCTCTCGTGCCCTGAATGTGGAGTCCACTCTAATCCAGGTTCCTCACCTTGGTTACATCTGCAGAGAGCTTATTTCCAAACAAGAACCCACACGCAAGTTCTAGGGATTAGATGTGGACATATCTATTTTGGTATGTCCACTCAGCCAGAGCTGAGTCCTGGTGTCCTGACTTCTGGAATGGTGGACATTGCTGGGAGATGCTGATGTCTTCAGGTCACATTTGCTTCCACCTTGTTCCCAGCACCTGGGTTGAGTCTTCCATCCAGAAACTCTTCTAATGGTGCTCCCCCACTCCATATCTGCCAACACATCCTTGTGTCCACTCTGCTGGGGAAAGGGTATTATGGGGTTCCTTGCTTCTATCATAGTGGCTGCAAAAACTGGCAATGCTGCTTACTTTTAATCAAATTAGGAGAGACTTTGTTTAAAGTGCTTATGTTATTATAAAAAGGGCCATCACAAATCTAGCAAGGGTAAAAGGTGTTTTACCAAATCTCAGAGAGTAGTGGAGAAAGCAACCAGTGACTGTCTCCCAAGCCATCCAGCTGAAAAATGAACAAACAGATGCCTGGAGATGGGAAGATACCAATTACCCTTAAGTAGGTGAATATTTAATAACAGAAAGGACACAGTGCTTTCATTCCATTCATTTCATGTTTCTAACACTCTGTGGTGTCCTAAGGCTAATGGTGTTGTTGATGAAAGATAATTGTCCAAATTACTGGAAATTATTTTAAATGGTGATAAACCAGGGAAATGCAGCTCTATTTACTTTTGACGTTGACGTTTATGCATTTTCCACACAAAAATAATGGGCTCTGACTTAACTCAGAACACAACGTGTCAAAGTGAATTTTGCTCATTCGTAGGAATGGGTACCTGGGGAATTAGTTAAGTAATTTGGAGTTGAGACTTTCCGTTCCATGGTGCTCAGACTATTTGGTTGCAATGTTCGATTGTCTGTGGTAAAACATTGAAGAAAAAAAATAATAAATTACTGAGCTAAAATAAATATTTTGGAATCTTGGAAGAACACAGCATTCTGATTGCTAGGTTTTTTTTTTCAGCAGAAGTTTTTGAAAATTTGCCTTTGCAAGGGCATCTTGGGTTGTCTGGTCTTGCTGTTCCAAAGTCTACATTCATTTCCTCTCAAGAGGCCAGATGGTGTATGCAGGTATAAAAATAAACACAGCAATGGCATGGGGCATCCACGGGGCCAGCCAGAAACGGCGTGAGCTCTGCCTCCTCTGGGTCCATGCATACATTGCAGAAGCAGCCTCATCATGGAAGTCTGGAGGTATCAACCATTCCAACATCAACTTTCCAAACATCTCTAGAATGTCTTCGTGCCACATTCATCTTTGGAAGTAGGAGAAAGGGCTAGGAGGCATATGGTGTTGTCTCCCTGAATCCCACCGTTCCCTCCAGGTCTTTATTTTGATCAAGACCCATGTGTACCTTGAGAACCATCTATAAGACTTAGGGAGACACCTGGACGAACCCAACACAAGTGACTCAGTATGTGACATTTGCCTCCTGGCTTTCCCACACCCGCTTAGAACTCTCTCTTCCCCGATGCAGACAGAGGCACTCCATTTTAAGCTTTTTCCTTCATATGATGGGTCAAGAAAGAGAAATGACTTTGGGTTTGAATCTAGTTTCACTCCTGCATGGATTTCCCAGAGCTACCATAGCAAAGTACCACAAACTGAGTCGCTAAATCAAACTAGAAATTTATTCTCTCACAGTTCTGGAGATCAGGATTCTGAAGGCAAGATGTTGGCAGGACCCAGCCCCATTCTGCCATCTTTAGGATGGAAACTTTCCTTTCCTCTTACAGCATCTGCTCTTTGATGGTAATCCTTGGATTTCCTTGGCTTCTAGGCATATCAGACCAATCTCTACCTCTGTTTTCACATGGCCATTTCCCATGTGGGTTTCTATCTCTGTGCCTTTTCTCCTCTTCTTATAAAGACACCAATCTTTATAAAGGTCACCCGTTCTAAGGGTCCACCTTACTCCAGTAAGACCTCATCTTAATTCATTGCATCTGCAAAGACCTTATTTCCAAATAAGGTCATGTCTGGGCTCTTGCCGGTTTGAACTTCACTATAGCTTTTCAGGGGACACAACAACTCCTTATTCATCAGCAACCAGGAACTGGTCCCTTGGTGTATAATACGCGGATAAAGTCTACTTGTAAGGAAAGCTGTGAGAAATGAGGACCCAGCGGTTCAATGTCTGATACAAACCAGGGACATAGTAGATGCCTAATAAGTAGCAGTTGAGAATCCTCTGCTATGATATCTACTGATGCAACTTCCCAACTTCCCCCTTGCCCAGCCCTTCCCAGGGATCCAGTAGCAGGGAACTGGTAGACAATCATGATTTGTGACAATTCTGTCTTTAGCCTCTCCCGGGAAACCCTTTAACTGTGTTCTTATGCTCTAACCCAAAGTGCGGGCAGTTTGAACACATCCACATCAGTGTGGGGGCAGAAGGGAACTCTCGGGGTCCCGCGTCTTCGTGTCTTGCCTGTATCATAGGGGATGTGATACAGGAGAGTGTATTGGTTAAGGTCCAACAACTGCTCTAATCAATAGATCCTGATGTCCTCATGGAAATGTGCGTCCCACTCATAGTGGTTTTGCTTTAATTGGGACATTTTCATGCCCTTAGGACCGAAAACTTGCAACTTCTTAAATTCCACTTTTTAGGTGAGCCACGGGGGCTCCGTGACAGAGTTCTCGCCTTCCATGATTCCCGGTGCCTGCCCATGCAAGAAAAAAAAATTCCCCTTTTTAAAAAGCTGGTCTGTTTCTGGTATACTGCGTTCAGGCAACTAGCAAACTAGAATACCCACGCACATGCCATTTATTCTTAGCGAGGTGACTTTTTGCTGGAAACCATGTTTTGGCAGAGAAACTGTATTTTACCATCTTGGAAGTTACAGGGAAGACTCTACGTTTGCATTGGGAAACTGTCCTTGAATTGAGATTCACATTTGTGGTGGGAAAAAGACATGGCGGCTCTTAGGAAACCTTGGCTTTGAACCGGGTGTTATTTAAATCAAAGGATCTGGGACCAGTTCCCGTCTTGACCCCTGATAACCTCAGTGACAAGCAGAACAGTGATCCCCAATGATAACCACGTAATAATGCCCAGAATCTGTGACTAGGTTACCTTACAGAGTGGAACAAAATTTGTGGATGGAATTAAAGTTGGCAATGAACTGACCCCAGGGTGGGGAGAGAGTTCCAGGCTACCCAAGGTGTCCCCGTGTCATCACAAGGGTCCTCAGATGTGCAAGAGGGAGGCAGAAGAGGGAAGCAGAGGGATGTGGTCTTAAAAGAACACGATCAGTTGTTGCTTGTTTTGAAGGTGGGGGAGAGGGTCAACAGCCCAAGAATGCAGGAGCCTCTCCAAGCTATAAGGCAAGAAATGGGTTCTCCCCCAGGGCCACCAGAAAGAGCCACACATTTTGTCTTTATTAGTCATTCTCACACCTTCAACATTTCTCTTTTCTTTCTTTTTTTTCTTTTAAATTGAGGTTGAAGAAGTAATGCCAATCCTGGGTTTGTTGGAGCGAAGGAATAACTCATGCTTAGGATGTGAGTTAGGAAACTTTTAGCAGATGGGAAAAAAAGAAAAATGTTTGGTGGTCACAGTGGAACCCTAGATCCTGTTGGAATCTCCAACCACAAATAGAAGCTCATTTCTTTTCAACAGTTTCTTGGGGTAGGGGGTTACTTGGCTTGGAGATCACCACTTCCAGCCCAAGTTAGGACTCCATTTCAGGGGCAGGGCTGAGGAGCTGCCCGCAGGCTCTCTCACACACAAGGAGAGGTTTTTGGATAAAGGAGATAGAATTAAGAAGAAAAGATCTCTTTGCTGCCAGAGCAATGAAATGGAAAATACATCTACAGTAGTCACATGGAAAATAGAAAACACCATCAACATAGGTCAAACAAGTTGTATTCATTGGATCTCCCACACAGAGATCTGGGATGGGTAAAAGCTTGTGGGCTTGGTTTTTGCAAAGATGGAACCAGGCTTCCTGGCACATGCTCTCCTGAGTCTCCCATCTCAGACTTTGTTCTCTGAGCTTGTATTTCCAAGAGCAGAACAAGAAATGCCTCCAAGTATATTTTACCTGGGGTTATTTTTCTCTCTCTGGGAGTTGAAGGTCTTTTTGAAAGTCAGATTTTGAGAGTTGTCCACTGGACTTATGGGTGTTGCAATGTTGACTCCAGTTATCTGCAAGGAACAATTTAATGTGCATTCATGGAGTTTTCTAGATTGTTCTGAGAGAGAGGATCTGCCCTGAGTATAGATTGGAGTCAACAGCTGTTGCAAAACGTTGGGAAAGAGAATTGAGCGTGTAAAGATTGCTGAACGTCTGCCTGGAGGGATTGGAATTGCCAGCGATGTTTTGAGAAGACATGGCACTAAATTTCAAAGGAATACATACATTCTAGGCAGATTGCTAAGCATGATAGAACACCAGGTAAAGGCTGGCGAGGTTAGATTTTGAATTGATAAACAAAAAAGTGAGTATGAGTGTAAAGAAGAGGGTGGGGAGCACAGAGCAGCTGTGTAGAAGCTCAGATTGAGATGCTCAGAAATGGAATTCCACGGGTGTGCAGTTTTCTGAGTTTAGAGAGCTTGTTCAACCAAGAATCTACCTATAAATGTTTTAAGAATAGTTACTGCAACCTTCTCTGCAATGCATGATTCTGCATGCTGAAACACTCTATCAAATCCTCTGAGAAAAAGAATTATCTCTGAATTAGGGATTTGTTCCAAGGTCTCTTACTTGGGGTCACACATTTCTAAAAGTGCTTTGTGCCTTGTCTTTGAGCCTTTCCTCAAATGTTCTGTGTGTTTCATTCTAGTTCAACATTTTAATCCTGACACTCTGGGGAAAGGCAGCCAAAAATGGGTTGGTGTTATTGAATCAGTTGGCTCCTCTGTGCTCTGCTGAGAGACCCAAAACAAAAGAAGGCTTTGAAAACATGGAAAATCAGCCAACCACCCTCATTAATGAGGTAAGAGAGAGAGAGAGCACATGAAGTAATCCAAATTTGCCAGTGGCAAAGAGGTGCTTCTCTCTTGCTGGGAAAATGTGAGTCGTCTACTAAAAGCAACAGGGAGTAGAAATGCACACTTGTGTTTACAAGACATCGGTCCATCGCCAAGGCCAATCCCAGGCGAACACAACGATGTCTTTATCTGAGGCATTTTAGGAGGTGACTCAGACGCTCTTTTGAGGAGACAAACTCAGAGTCCATCTTAATTGCAGGTAGTTTGCATCTACATAAACATGTAGAATGTGGTTGTATATTTGGTTGAGCACATGAGAAAGGGTATACACGGCCACGTGGGGAGATTTTACTTTTCTGTTCCAAGAAGTAGAACTTTTCTTGCAAGCATGTAATGTCCTCTGAACCCAGGAAGTCTGAATTCAATGTTGACAATAGGAGTCATTAAGAAGGCTAGCTTCCTTGCATTCTGAGAGCATGCAGCTGGCTCTTTGAAACATGATCTTTGCTAGCAAATGTGCAATCATGGGGTGTCACAGGTCTTCTGTTTCTCAGCAAGCGTGGTGCCCATTAGCAGGAGAGAAAAAAGAAATGTGATACTTAGTGGATGGCGTTCTAATTTGATAAATCTTAGGTCTGCCTTATCTGCTCATCCCTCTCTTTTTATTCTCTCCTTTTTGCCCATGCCATTGCAAAACATCTGGATATCTTGGCTTTTCGTCCCTTGTGTTGGTTTGCTGAAGCTGAGGAAAGGCAATATACCAGAAATGGGTTGGCTTTTAAAAAATTATTTTTATTGATAAAGCTTCACACACGTACATTCCATACATGGTGCACAATCAATGGCTGACAATATCATCACATAGTTGTGTTTTCATCACCACGATCATTTTTTAGAACATTTGCATCACTCTAGAAAAATAAATAAAAAGCAAAAGAAAAAACTTATACATTCCTACCCTCTACCCCTCCCTCTCACTGACTACTAGTATTTCCATATATCCAAGTTATTTTACCCTTTTCCCCCCATTATTTATTTATTTTTTATTCATTTTTTTTAACTCATCTGTCTGAAATGCATTGGCTTTTACAAAGGGTATTTATTAATTTACAAGCTTACAGTTCTGAGTGTGAAAAGGTCGAAATTAAGGCATCAACAGGAGACGCTTTCTCCCCAAAGACCTGCTGCTGGCGATTCTCAAGGCACATGGCACATCTGCTCATCTCCCCCTTCTCTCCTGGGTTTCGTTGCTTCCAGCTTGTGGCTTCAAAGGCTTCCTCTGGTTTCTCTCTGTTTTCTGTGTGTGCTTCTCTTTCATCTTCTCTGGATTTTTCCTCTGAGCTTCTCTCTTATAAAGAGCTCCAGTAACAGAATTAAGACCAACTTGGGGCATGCCTCAACTGAAATAACCTAATCAAGAGGTCCCACCCACTATAGATCTCCACCCACAGGGATGGATCAGCTTTAAAAACATAATCTTCTGGTGTCCATACTGCTTCAAACCATCACATCCCTAAACACGTTTTCAATGACCCTCTGCCACTATATAATGACCATGGAGAAAGGACTTCTCTAAGGCCCTGTATTATGCCATCCATCTTCAAAATCCTTCAAATAGCCAACAAAAAGTCACATGCAGGCTCTAGTTCTGTCTAAGCTGGATGGCTCAAAGGATTAAAAAAGCATGCTTTCTCATTCATTGTTTAACCTTCCTTATGTTTCAGGTGCTTCAAGTTGCTTTCTAAGAGACCTTCTGTTGTGGAAAAGCGAGCAGCTCTGTCTCCCCAAACTTTATTGAACGTGTGCATATTCTGTTGTGCCAATGTTGTGTTTATTGCATGCTTAAAGTCGTGTGTCCCCTGGGGTCTGTAACCCCATCACCTGGGAGAGACGAGTTCCCATGTAAGGATGGAGTTAAAATGTTCCTTCACCTTGGTCAACAGACCATGTGCGTGGGACAAAATGACTGCTTCCTCCTTCAGGAGCTGAGAAAGCACCAGCCTTGGCAAGCTGTAGTCTTTGGGTCAGTGTATATGGCCAGACATACTGGGCAGGGAGGTGGCTCCTACAGATTGAGGTACCTGGGCTGCAGATATAGACCATGGGACAATTATAGAACTCATGCTGAGTTTACATTGTCAATTTCCCCTTGGGGTGTTCTGTTTAAGATTATTATATTAATCTTCATTATTAATTAAGATTATAGATATTATAATCTTATTATATTATACAGCCCATCTGAGGAAAAGGTTTCTCCCATGTTTGACCAGAGTAGTACATGGGAAGTTACAACCTCAGGGTGCAGCAACAAAAACAAACCAACCTTCAAAGAAGGTGCATTTTCATGGGGAAGGAGTCCCATCATTGGGCAGGTGTGCTGGTTTGAATTTGTGGACCCCAGAAAAGCCGCATCCCTTAATCCTCATTCAGTCCTGCTGAGTGGTTTCTTTGTTGTCAAGTTGTTTCCATAGAGATGTGACCCACCCAAATGTGGGTGGTAATCTTTGATGAGATGGATTCCATGGAGCTGCGTCTCCACCCATTCAAGGTGGGGTTGCTTACGGGAGCCCTTTAAGAAGGAATCATTTTGGAAAGAGACGCAGAGCCCACGCAGCCAGAGACCTTTGGAGATGACAAAGGAAAATGCCCCCAGGGGAGCTTCATGAAACAAGAAGCCTGGAGAGAAAGCTAGCAGACGTCGCCATGTTTGCCATGGGCCTTGGATGTCACCAAGACGTGACTTCCCTTGTACCTCCCAGTTTGTGTGATGCTCCAAGAGGCAAGGAAGGTTTCACCTATGGAATGTGACCAATCAATGAGTGACCTCTGGGAGAAAGGAAAAATGAACAAGATCTGGAGCACATGGGTTTTGTGTAGCAACCTGAGAGTCTAGTGGAGAAGGTGTAGCCTGATGACTGGAAGCTCTCAACTGTAGCGTCTCACTTCATTTTAGGGGCAGGGAGTCTCCCTTTCCTTTTGCTATATTTTTTTTGATGTGAATCCAAAATCTTAATGAAGAATCTCAAGCATAAGTAGGATAGATGATCTTGTTATATCTAAACTTGATCTTGTTATAGCTAAAATTAATTTGCTTCTGTTTCTAAATTCTGGCATGAACAGAGTTGTTCTTCAAAATGATAAGTTCAGAATGCATTCTGGGTAGTGGCATGTGAATGACTATATCACTTGTTTCCTGTTTTCGGTTTTGGTTGACCATTTCACATGCCAAGAAACACACCATTTTTTCTTTTATATTTTTGTAACATACTATAATGCAAATTTTCTCATTTTAACCACTCTGGCATGTGCAATTCCATGACACTAATTTCATTTACAAAGTTGTGCTACCATCTCACCACCACCCACTAATGGGACATTTTTATAACCCCCCCCAAAAAAAAACTGTGTTAAGAAATACCAATTTCTTTTTCTTAAAAGAAATTGACTCCATTCAACTGGGACACCAATATCACTCAATTAAACCCTTGCATTATCTGGAGGTAAACATCTCTCTCTGTCTCTCTCTCTGTTTTCTCTTCTTCCCCATCCTTATTTTGCTTTTTCTCCTATCTGCTCCATTAAACATACTCTGTTCCGTGAGCCACTAATAACTGGCCACCATCTTTTGGAGTCTATTTCCTTAATCGGGAATGGTCCTGACCATTATACTTGGAAATTTTTTCCTTAATCAGTAGTTATCCCACTGCCATCTTTGAAACACTACATCAACGTACTTGCATCACCTTTGTGGCCCTTGTACTCCCTCATGCTGTAGGTGTCCCTGGACACTTCTAGTTTGCTTGAATGGAGAGTAACTTGGACACTGTCTATGTCACTCAATCTCCTCCACTTACTGTTACGTAACATGGTGCCAGGCCCGTAGCAATGGATGGAATTCTGAATGAATGAGATAAGGAAAGAGAAAGGAAAGAAGAAAGGAGGAGGGGTGAAGGAAGGAAGGAGGAGAAGAAGGAAGGAAGAGTAGAAGGAGGAGGAGGGAAGGAGGAGAAGATGAAGACGAAGATGAAGACAAAGATGAAGAAGAAGATGATGAAGATGAAGCAGATGGAGGAGAAGCCTCAGGGGAAGAGAAAAAGGAAGAGAAGGAAGGAAAGGAGGAGGAGAAACAGATATGGAGGAGAACCTGAGCTGGTTCCTCAAGATTGGTAGGATTTAGGGAGAAGTTGGGGAAGAAATGAGGCATGGAGCTGAAACGATTGTCCCTCAAATACATGTGTTTGCTGAGATCCATTTGTTGTAACTTTTTTCTGTTTTCTGGCATTTGAAAGTTTTCCGAGGGTTTCTAAAATTATCTGCGTTGGTTCCCACCTCAACTCAGCAAGATAGCCAGAGAAGGCTTCACTGTGTCCTTTCTGCAGGTGACCAAATTGAGTCTCAAATAAGTTAAATATCTACCTACGCTCTCCCACAGATGAGTGATTATTGAACAGTAAGGCTTTTTAAAAATTGAATTTCCAGATACTCAAATCATCGTTTGTAACCACATGGGAACGTGGGTTAGTAAACCTTATTAATCTTATTTTCTCACCACTGTGACATTTGTATTTGCCCTCCAACATCGTAAGAAGTGCTAAGTGTGACAGTCATTGCTAATTAATTAGGTTGAAGTAATTTTGAATTCATTCTGATACTTTACTGGTATTTTTAGAAAACTTCTGATAGTTTCTGTACTGTAAGCCTCTATATTCAATGGCAGTCCCATTGAAAGCCAGACTTGCACTGTTTCATATTTTCAAATCTATTAAAATAAGTGTTTTCTGAGTGAGTGCAGGAATGCATGGGTAAATTAATATATTGGTGAACCATCAGATTTCAGAGAAGCACACCTTGAAATCAATGCTTCCGCCAACTGCAATAAGGGACAATTCATGAGCTGTTACATTATCTGCTCAGTTCAAGTACGGATCAGAGTTAAAATTTGTCCCTTCCTAGCATTTTCTTCCTGAAAAAATTTCATTAATAATTTCTGTGTCAGTAAACAAATAAAAGAAGAATCTCCTCTCCTGGACATTCCTTCATGCTTAATTCAGGGCTCTGAGTTGCCCGTAGGGTTAACCCATCTTTGAGATTTTGGGATGTCACACATTTGATTTGCTCTGGCCTCTTTTGTAAGGAACCCAGATGCTGGACATGACTTAGATCAATGGAAAAGCCAACAGTTCCAGGTAACTGCAGTCCCGTGGGGTCCATGGATGCTACCTGTTGGGAGATGGATTGCTAACACCTGGGCAAACACCTGAAGTGCAGGTAAAAGACATTAGAGGTCAGTGCTCAATAGTGGAAGACATGCACAGATCAATTTGCTTGAGATGGTCCATAATTGAAGCAGCAAAGTCCTCTGAGGCTTAAGAGCAATGCTTACACCCGTATAGGAGACCGAGTTTTATGACCAAACGAATAAACATAAAACCTTCCTACCTGAGAACTACCGTCAGGAAAGATCCTGTTTTTAGAGTGTTAGCCGAATCAATTTGGAAATTCTCAAGCACCTCTTTTGAGAATGGACTGATGATAAAACTCTTCTGATAAACGGACAACGAATTTCTGACTATTTTGCTAAAAAAAAAAAAAGCAATGCTATTTCCTTCTTTGGTTTATTTTGCCGTCCCTTTTCAGAGAACAGAAAATGAGCAAAGTACAGGAAAATGTCGTGGACTTGTGGGAGGCTGGACGTCTAAAAATGGTAGCATGGCGTCCTTGGAAAAGGATTGCTGTATGCTTTCCAGGGTCCAACCGTGTTCCTTTAAAGGGACCTGAGAATTAGACCTTTGGCAGTGCCCAAGAGATGCTGAGGTAATCCAATCCAATTCTTCAGTTGCTTCATGCTGTTTAAAGTTCACTTGTCTTCAAAGCTTTTCAGTAATGTATAGTTATAATAATAATGCATAAAATACATATCATGATTATGTATAAAAATGAACAGTTTTACTTTCCCATCCTTGATGCCCAACTTGACAGTGTCTTCTCATCAGGTTGGTTGCCAGCTCTTTCTGCTCTTCGCTGTAAAGAGTGAGGGCTGTTGAAAGTTCCAGAACGTGGAGGGAGAGGTTGGACTTTGCAATCTGATGGTCACAGATCCCACCTCCTTCCTTTGCTGTTTAGTAGTTGCATGCTCGTCTTGGAGCTGCCTCGATGAGCCGCAGCTTTCTCATCTGGCAAACGATATGAGTCATTTTGTTTACACTTGTGATGACGATTAGAAATGATGGCTTTATCCGAGGCAGCACAAGTATAACCACGGATACATGTTCTTTGTTACAATAGGATGCCGCCTCCTCAAGAGAAAGGTCGATTTATAATGCCCTTTCCGGCAAATTAATCCTTACCGTGGAGGGACTTATTTACTTCTCTGTCTTTCATTGCACATGAAAAGCTCAGTCCTGGGTGGTTTATGTGGTTGGCTATAATTCCTTACAGATCTGCCATCTCAGTAAACAAAGACTGACATCTCTCTGGTTTACAGACCTTGCAACAAGTTATTTGAATTGCAAAGCAGTTGGGCAGGGGAAACATGTTTTCAATTAGCATTAGCAACGTTGTACATAAATGCAAAATCCAAATGATCTGTTTTAATTGGTGTGCATTAAAACTGGGAAAGACCCTGAGCTTTGTTCTTTGACAAAGTATTATGTCGAAAATAAATAGACCGGAAAACAATTAAGGCCGTATCTTTGGGTATCTTTTTTTTTTTTTTTTTTTTTTTTACATGGGCAAGCACTGGAAATCGAACTTGGGTCTCTGGCATGGCAGGAGAGAACTCTGACACTGAGCCACCGTTGCCTGCCCTTAGGTATCTATTTTTTTTTTTCTTGGGTATCTATTTTAATGTTAATATTCTGTTAACAAGTTAGTCTGTTGATAGTTTCCTGATTCGATACTCACTCTCTTCAGCTACTATTATCTTCATCACTCATCTTTGGGAAAGGAGCTGCACAGTGGGGTGCAGAGCTGAGGGTTTGCCACATAACCTTGGTTGAAATTACTGTGACTTGTTACTCACTAGCTCTGAAAATCTGGGAAAATTTTCTGAAGCTCTCTGGGCTTGAATTTCTTCACTGGCTTAACGATGATAATACGAAAAGAATGGAACTGTTGCAATATGATTATGCTGGCAAGCACATGTATAAAATGGTTACACCCATCCATGGTGTGTGTGTGAGAGAGAGAGTGCGATTTTAAATGCTTCATGTGTCATGGCATAAAACCCATCACAGTGATTTTGCTTCCTGTCTCCTACCTCAGCTCCACCTGCAATTTGCATTCCAGGGGAAATCTCTGAGCTTGATTCTTTTTGCTTCCACACCTACCTGCTGGTTTTGATTGCTGGTCCCAGACTTGCACACCTGTTTCTATATTAAAGATTAAGCAGAAGACAGAAAAGATCAGACATGTCCATTTATATCCTACTGAAAATGTCATGAAGGTGGAATTTATGATATAAGTTTTATGAAGGTGGAATTTATGTCTGATTTATTTACCCTTATGCCTTCAGCATCTAGGTTACTTAATTAATGCCTGGGACATGTCAGGAACTTCTTATATTTTACCTTTAAGGCAATCTTTGCTTTGCACAGTTCCAAGATGTAAGAACTTCAGCTACCAAGGGTTAAGCCACTGGTATCAGCCCCGCAATAACACAGCTGAAATTTGCATTACCATGCCATGCTAACTGTGAGCAATTGTGCAAAGTCTGACTACCATTTACAATTAAAGCGAAACTTGTTTGCATGCAGCAAGCCTCCTGGGTCACTCCAAAGCTGTTCCCCTTTGCTTGTCACCAGCTTGTTCTCCATGTCTCTCCAGAAACACTGAGGTGGTCTCCCAAGATGGATCCCCTCTTGACCCTTCTCATTCATCAGCCCTGAGTCAACTTATGAAAATATAGCCTTCCCCATGACCTTTGTATTTGGGGGCATCAGATACAAAACCCTCCTTTCTCATCCTGCCATGCTTGGGACTAATCTGGTTCTGGGGCCATTTTCCCTCTAGCCACCCGGGGGCCATTTCTTTTGCCTGGAGCACGCTTTGCTCCATCTGCTGCCTGCTCTCCAGCTCTGCTGTACTGTTGCTTCCTCTGAGAAACATCCTCCACTTGCCATTGCTAAATGGCCAAGTGACCTCCCACTTCACCCCATTTGTTTCCTTTCTGATGTAACACCACACATTTAAACTTTGTAGGGATGTGCTATTTTTTTTACCCATCGCTCCCAAGATGTTGTAAATTTTATGAAGGTGGGATTTATGTCTGAACTATTCATCATTGTGTCTTTAGCATTCTGGCTAATTAACTAATGCCTGGGAGATATTATGTCTGCAATAAATACTTGCCAAATGGCTGACTTGGGGCCTGAATTTGCAATGACAGATGCCCATTGTACATATTCACCACAGTAAGCTCCCTCCCCTTTGCCCCCCATTCCCCCACCCCCAGCATGGCCTTTGCCAGACTCTTAGGCAGGTTCAAACTCCATCCTGCTTTGAGAATAGAGCAAGAGAACTCAAAGTGTAAGTAGAGGGTCAGGGAAAAAAAGTAAGGGTACATAGGACAACCCTTGGCAAAACTCATTTTAAGTCATTTCAGACAGGCTTGAGGAGGTAATAAGACCACAAACCCCAGATGCATTTCCAACAAGCAGCCATTGTGGAGCCATCTATGGAAACAACCCAGGATGTCACCAACTGATGATCTTGGCCCTTCAAACCACCTGCTCCGGGAACGTTCCCACTCACTCACATCCCTGCCCACCACGTACGTCCCCAAGGCACATGCCTCTAGGGAGGGATGGATGCCCAGAGTCACTACTTCCACTCCAGAGGGTATCACTAAATGACCAGGAAGGAACTCAAGGCATCTGTTGACTGGTCCAGCCCAAGCTTCATAAAGCAGAGAATGGATGCAGCAACCAAGATTGGGAGAAGGTATGGTCCTTCAGCTTAGCATTTCCACTAGGTATTCTGGAGCCTCTCTGAAAATTGGATGCCTCTCATCAGATGCATCAACTTCCAGTGGGATAACCAAGCATTTATATATGTGTATTTTTAAAGTTCTGGAATATTTTAAGGTTTACAGAAAAGTTAAGAAGATAGCATAAAGGCTTCTCATATACCTCACAGCCAGTTTCCCCTTATGTGAACAGCTTGCCTTAGTATGGTCCATTTGTCACAATTAATGCCATCGTTGATTCAGATTTCCTTAGTTTTGATCTAATCACCTTTTTCGTTTCCAGGACTCCATGAAGGACATGTTATTACATCTAGTTTTCGTGTCTCTCTCTAGACTTCTCCAGGTTGTGGCACAAGTTTCTCAGGTTTTCCTTGTTTGGGGTCACCATGATGACTTTGAGGTGTGCTGGCTGGGTTTTTGCAAAATGTCCTTCAACTGGGATATATGTCCTGTGTTTCTGATGGTTACATGGGATTGGTGGGTTTTGGAGGGAAGTCCAAGGAGGGAAAGTGTCCTTCTCAACCTACAAAGGCTCCGTGCTGTCCAACATGACTTATGTCTACTGATGTTGACCTTGGGTTGGCTGAGATGGCATTTTCAGGCTCCTCCACTATAAAGTTATACCTCCTGCCCCTTTCCAGGCTGCCCTCTTTGGAAGAAAGTCACTATGTGCAGCCCATAATTACAGACTCCCGATTTATCCTCCACCTCACTGAGGGAGGAATATCTACATAAAAAAACCTGGAGTTCTTTGGCATAAGAGAGTTTTCTTTGCGCCTCTGCTTAGAAATATATTCAGTCATTTGTTTAAATCAATAGGGATGCTCGTTTCACACCTTGGATTGTAACCCAAACTTGCTGCATTCATTTTGTGGCTCAAAACCAGGAGTTTGGAAGACAGAATTGGATTTACCATTGAGAAGCTGGAGGGTGACCTCTTTAAACTAAGCGGACTTTGAATGAGGCTGTCATCTTGGCAAGCCTCCTGTCGCATCTGTTCCCAAGGGAAGATAAAGTCGTCACTCCCAAGAGAACCATCTTCTGTCCCTGTGAAAGCCTCATCAACCTCTTGGCTCCTTCTCAGGGCACCAGGGAGAGCCACATATTCCCCAGCCTTTCACAGAGGAGGGCACAGGAACAGAGGAGACCGGAGACATTGCACGATGAATTGGGATGAATTTCCCCGACAGCTGATGCTGAACTGCAGAAAGAGGCGGCTTTAATCACTCTGCAATGGGAGAGTATGCAGACGTGAAATATGATTTTCTTTAAGACTTAAGACGTTAAACACTAAATATGCCTTTCTTTAAGAAATACGTTCATGAAGAATAAATGGAGGAACATTTGGGTGGACTGAGCTCTGAACCATGTTGGGCTTTATGGAAACAAGACCAAAACACCTGTTCTTTATGTATCTTGCCTTCCAGTGGAGAGGGACATTAAACGTAAGTCAAAACTACTCAGTAATTTTCGACTGTAATCAGTATTAGGGTTACGGTAGGGGTAGAGGAAAATGCCCATAACCTAGGATAAAGTAAAATGCAAAGATGAAATGTGACGTGAGTGTAGACAGATCGCAAAGGATAAACACTGAAAGGCAAAGGGTTGTTTTTTGTACCTAATGAGATGGGAAGTGATTCTTCAATGTTTAATCTCGCTATGTTTACGTGTTTTCTAAAGTTATCCTTCCTAATAACCCCCCCATGATACAGATTATTAAAATGTACATGTATGAGCATGCGCTAATGAGAAATAAGGATGGATAAAATAAAATGAGGAGTAATGTATAATGAAAAATAAGGATGGCTAAATTCAAAGGACAATTGATAATTTTCAGACAATGATAACTGGAAGACGAAAGAGAAGTCATTTTCTCCCAAATCTGGCATATAGGTGTATCTGACTCCAGCCTCTCAAATCGGGCATATGTCCCACCCTCACCCCATGCAGTCGTTAAATATGGTCTAATCCAGAAATCACTAATGTCAAGAACTCAACATGATTTGTTTGCATCCTCTGCCTCTTTAAATAAAATGACAATTGGCAGTCGACAGCACGTTTTCACACCCATTCTTTCAAATAATATCCATAGCCATGAGTTTATAGCCCTGTGATCCCATGGTTACTAGCATTCACATTTTTCAGAGGAAACAAAGTTTCCGAGGAGTGGATGACTTGCTATTCAACATTATTTCCATTACTCACATCCCCATGAGCTTTCCTACTTACGAAAGCTTTGTAAACAGTTGTCCTCTCGGCCATCACCACCAGTTGCCTAGAGCAGGAAGTATTGTCTTCATAGAGAGGTGAGTCAGAATGAACACCTGAGAGACAGGTGATGTCGGCTAACCAGGTGAGTCAGAATAAATAAATAATTACTAGATCATTATGTGTCAAGTGCCTAACCTGAATTCCTCATCTGTGAGCCAGGTTTACGGGAAAAAGAGAAGGCAGCGGAAGAGACAAGTGGGGGGACCAAGTTTGTACAAATCTTGGGCTTCCGAGGAATGACTTGCAATGTTTTAAGTACTCAGTTAACTATACATGGGTCTCCATGTCCTGGTATAAGTACCGTAGCTTCAGTAAATTGCTAAGGGTGACAGCATTTCAGATTAGCCATCCTTAAAGCTTCAACTTGGGGTGCAGAAATTGGAACTCAGCTGAACCTTGAGCACCTCCCTTAACCTTGGAATGTTTCAGCTCTGTGATTCTCAGATCCCTTTCGGAGGCAGAATTCACACTCTGATCACAAATCCCGTCACCACCTCCAGAAGTTTTCTTCTGTGTCAGTAAGCCTGTAATTATCATGATCATGATAGTTTCCGGTGTCAATAAGCCCATAATCATCACGATATTTTTTTCCTAGAGTCCGTTTGTAAACTATGCCTACCCTGGGAGCTGAATTGACGATTCCTAAAATGTACGTTTCCTGAGTTGACTTTTAAGCAGTGTCTTGGGAAATTCAGTCACAATGGTTAAATATACGATGAGGTCTAAAGAATCCCTTTGCCCACAATGGCCTTGTCCATGATGAGGCGATTTAAGATGTCCCTAGGAGGGGATGGCTGAGTCCCCTTAAGCATGACCCACCATTTTGGCAGCTGCTTTTCTTCTTGCTAAGCATTTCCACATGCCCAGTGAGTCACCGGAATCCTTAAGCTCTTGTGGAAAAGTCTCTGAGGCCAGCAGAAAGAAAGTCTTGTGCTGGACATGCTTTAGTTGTTGACTAAGTAAAGGCTATCCATGTTGGGTTGATTTCCTCACACGGTATTGCTTATTGAGTTCCAGTTCCATGATTCCTTTGAGATGATATTAAGGAATCAGCATGAGGTGATTTCATTTTTCTGTGTATTTTTTTCCAGAATGTTCAAGATCAATGACGATAGGTGCTAGAATATAAGAACGATTCTTGACTGGGTGCTCTACTGATCTTTTAATCGCTTTGCGTTTTAACTTACGCATCCTTGAGTAAGTAGAATCCAAGCTAAGCTGCACTGGCCTTTCAGTTTGGGCCATTTAAAAATTATTTTTGGAAGATAAATGATTTGTTCTGAATATGTAATTGCCCTAAAGTAGTTTTTAGAGATTTCTCCATGGACGTCACTTGACATTCCAGACAAATGATGGCCGTTGATGCCTAATTGATTTTAGTTCCCCAGAGGAAGTTGTTTATTCTTCTCCTGGAGAATCAGAATATAGAAACCACTGGCACCTTTTTTTCCTCTGTTAAGGGAAAAAATTGCTGAAGTCTACATAAGCTTCAAGATCTCACTCACCCACTTTTCCCAACGCCAACAGCCAACCTTTCCCAAGCAACCTCCCAAATCTGGCGTATGTGTTGCCAGTGGCTAAGTAAGGTTGAATCCAGAAATCACCTTCATCTTCTATTTAACTAATGTCAAGAACTAAAAACGATTTGTTTGCATCCTCAGCCTCTTTTAATAAAGAGACAATTGGCTGTCAACGACACATTTTCACACACCTTTCCGATGACGCTCACAGCCTTCGGTCTCTATCCCTCTGATCCAATGACTGTTACTTTTCACATTTTTCACAGGAAGCAAAAGCTTCCAGGAGGTGAATGCCTTGCAGAAGGATGCACAATGAGGGGTGTGCCTAGAACTCAAAAGTGCAGACAGAGCTCCAAGACAGAGACTTTCTCTTGGGCTGGAATGGCTCTTGGCAGGGCTGCTGCTTCTGTAAGCAGCGAGATTGGAAAATTGGGGGTGGAATTTGCATTCCTCTCGTGGGCAGGATGAGTGAGAATGTGGCCGCCTTGCTTTGGCTCTATCATTAATTCAAGCCAAGTCGCCTGGTAATGTGCCCAGTTACTGGGCTGTGTATACACTTATCTATTATGTAATTATTTATCAAGCACCCACCTGGGAACCAAAGGTGAGTGAAAGAGATGGTGCAGGAGCATCTACTGAGGACACAGCAAATGCACGCCTCGACCCGAGTCCGTTGTCGATGGAGACAAAATAAAACCCAACGTTAAATGGAAGTGCACATGCTATTTAGGCTTAAACATCGTCTTCAGAGGACGAGGTGAAGCCCTGGTTCCCTTGAGATTAGAGGACAATCGATAAATACACGATTTATTATGCCCCTGGAAACTCAGATGAGTGCAGCTGAATCCATTCATCGTGAGCTTTCCCTGCTTTAATTGTAAGAGTTGAGTGACTTTGGGTTTACCCATTCTGACGTTGTCATCAAACTTCTCCTGGTCTTAGGTTTCTAAAAAAATAGTCATATCTATATCCATATAGATCTATATCTATATCTAATTTATACCCACATCCATAACCCTGTGTCTATTACCTAAATCTATATCTACATATATCTAATCTGGATTTATATAAATCTTTATCAATATCTAATCTATATCTAATATCTAATCAATATCTAATCTAATCTATCTAATATAGATTAGATATGTACCAATATCTAATCTATATATCTATAGTATACCCATATATTTATATCTATATCTATGACCACTTCTTTGTCTATTTCTGCATATATCTATATATAATGTCTTTTCCTATCTGTATCTAATCTATATCAAATCTATAACTATATCTATATCTAATCTGTATCTGTATCTATTGCTATATTTATATCTATAACTATAACCATGTCTATGCCTATTTATTTCTACATATGTCTCTATCTAATCTATACTTACATCTAATATACATCTGAGCTACATTTGTATCTGCATCTAAGTTTATTCTGCATCCTGTATCTATATCTATATGGGTGTCAATATCTGTTTTTGCATCTATTTCAATATCTATCTCTTTATGTTTGTATTTATAACCCTAGTCTAACTTATCAGCCTCCAGACTCTTGGGATCACACACCTCACCCATACAAATGCTTGAGTTGACCTTCTGATATGCAGATCTAGATGCATAGAACTCGAGCTAGAGCTAGAAATTCTGAAACAACTAAAGAGGAAACCCAGCAAGCTCAGAACTTTTCTCCCAGCTGCTCTGAGTACATGTGCACTAGTAAAATACCAAAAGGGCCATTACAGGATCAATTCATTCAGAGGAGGAATTTAATA
Organism: Tamandua tetradactyla; assembly: GCF_023851605.1. Classification (NCBI taxonomy): domain Eukaryota; kingdom Metazoa; phylum Chordata; class Mammalia; order Pilosa; family Myrmecophagidae; genus Tamandua; species Tamandua tetradactyla. The sequence goes on along the minus strand of NC_135353.1, from coordinate 173,073,738 downwards.
TTTTACTAATAAAGTAAATTTTCTTTCAGACCTTTCAGGAATAGCACTTGATTTTACAGTATGTTCCCATTTTATTTTTTAGGAGGTAACGCGTTCAGGTGGGATTTCCTTCCGGGAGCTCACCTGATTGTCTTAGTTGGGGTTTCCCCCAACACAGTCCTGAGATGTGGAGTCTGGCTTAGTTGGGTTGTGCAGGAAATGTGGATGGGGGGGTGGGTGGTCAGGAATGAGGGAGGGGTCATCCGTCAGGCCAGGTAGCAGGTGGGTGCTTGGAAAATTCCAGGTTAGTCCCTCTGGAAAATCTAGGTGTCTGTGAGAACTGAGAACCGATCACTAGACGCCAAGCGAGTTGGGCAAGGGAGCTGGGATATTTAGACACCAATTTCCATTCATCCAAGGTGGCTGTGAATTCCCTGTGCTTCCCAAAGGCAGGAGCTGGCAGGTAGGAGTTGTGAAGGACCAATGACAGGCAAGGCAAAGGTCTCTGCATGGATTTGCCCTTTGCTTGGAGATTTAATGTGCTCTATAAACACATGAGGATTCTCAAACTAGAGAGTTGTCCAGCTTTGTTTGGAGAGATACCCCTTTGGGAAATGGAATGTGGCAGGAAGCAGAGATGTGGCCCCCCTACTGGGCTCTCCATGCCTTCCTCACCTGTGTATCTCAAGTCATGTCTTCACGTTCTTCGATTATAACAGGTACTGGAAAATTAAAGGCACCCAATCACACTTTCATTGAGAGAGCACGCAGTGAGATGAACTTTCGAAATATGGCTATTATATTGAAAAGGATGTTTTACTGTTTTGTCTAAATGGTCTATAGAATTAGAGTAGACATTAAATTCCACCAAGGAGTGGCCATCAAACTCTGTGGTATCTCTCTTCCCTGTCCTACTCCAAATACACAATAAAATCTCTCTCGCATGCACACACACACGGCGTTCCTTGCCCTCTTTAAAACTTTTTTTACAAGGTTGCCCTATTCCTTCTCAAAATGTTACAGGAGCATCTTCTAAAGCTACTTTTTGCTCAATCCCACATTCTTTGGATTGGATTAAATACTTGCTGTTTGCAAGATTTATTTGGATTTCTGGGATGAAAAACGACAGCAACCACAGATGTCGCGTTTTGATAGAGAAGACTGTTCTGTTCACTGCACTATCAGAAATCTTCTTTAGCTCCACAGCTCATGTTCCACGTATTTCTAATAATGCCTTCTTGGCCCATTGACATGTCAACAGCAGAACATGCCCCATGCATTTGCCAGATATTTAGGAAATAAATATTATGCCAGCGAATGTTCCATTTGTCCAATAGCAGCCCTGCCCTTTCTCAGCCTTGCAGAGAGTTCTGATGCAGGGCTGTGAAGATCCTTCCCTCTGACACAAGCTGTAAGGCTTAAAGGACCGTTCAGTAAGCCCCAACCTCACTGCCTCTGATAACTGGGCTCTCCGTATGCCAGGAAAACTTCTGAGGGGATCGGCTCACTTTCTGAGAACCCGCTGTTCTCTCCCTTGTTCATTGTCTTAACAGCTCCCAAAGACCATGGAGTGGGAAGGAAAGGAAGATAGCGGCTCAGAAATATCCAGCCAGGCTCTCAGGCTGGTTCAGCATCCACTCTCCCAGGGAGCTTTGTGGGGTATGGATCTGAAGGCATTTATAACCCGCTTACTGGTGTTGAGTCCTTTAAGGAGACAGATAAGGAGTACTGCAAGCCAAAGGTTGGCTCACCTTGCTGGCTTCACTGACCCAGGTCAGACATGGACAGTGTGTGCTTTAGAATGACATCAAAATTTTAATACTTTTTAACAGCTGTCTCAGATTTGGTGGTGACTGCAGGAGAAGCCAGCGGTTCCCAAAAAAGGCTTCTCCCCATCCACGGCATAATGGGTTGGCTTTCCCTCAAGTCTTTCCTTGAGAGTCACTGCCTTTACCCTTTCTTACATGGACTAAGAGCAAATGGGATTATGGAAATGGTTGAGGCAGTGTCAGAGTAATTGAGAATGAGGGTTTAGAGTGCAGAGGGATGGGGGTGAAAGGAGTGGTTTGCACAGTAGGAGAGCTCAGATGTTGCATCAGGATTATGTTTTCTGAGACAGAAATCCTAAAGCCATCATGCTTCTCTCTTGCGGAAAGGTCATCCAGGGCAGGTAATATGGTTTTATGCCAGAAACCTGGTGTGTCCTGAACATCTAACCCCTAGGTGGGCTCTGCCTTCCTGGTCCAATATGGTGGACTCTGCCTTCCTGGTCCAATATGGTGGGCTCTGCCTTCGTGGTCCAATATGGTGGGCTCTGCCTTCCTAGTCCAATATGGTGGACTCTGCCTTCGTGGTCCAATATGGTGGACTCTGCCTTCGTGGTCCAATATGGTGGACTCTGCCTTCGTGGTCCAATATGGTGGACTCTGCCTTCCTGGTCCAATATGGTGGACTCTGCCTTCGTGGTCCAATATGGTGGACTCTGCCTTCCTGGTCCAATATGGTGGACTCTGCCTTCCTGGTCCAATATGGTGGGCTCTGCCTTTGTGGTCCTATATGGTGGACTCTGCCTTCCTGGTCCAATATGGTGAACTGTGCCTTCGTGGTCCAATATGGTGGGCTCTGCCTTCCTGGTCCAATATGGTGGCATCTTCATTCCAGGCTGCAGGTAGAAGGAAGGAAAAGAACAGTGCACAAGCCATGTCTGTCCACAAGCTAGCTCATGACACTTTCCTTACAGCTCACCATCCATAACTTTGTCCTGATGCAAAGCCATAGCTTCCTTGGAGATGGAAAATGTAGCCTCCATTCTTGGTGGTGCCTAGGAGGCTGGGAGGCTTAAAACAGGCATTTATTCTCTCATAGTTTTGGAGGCCAGAAGTCTGGGATGAAGTTCTGGGCTTGGCTATACTCCCTCCGAAAGCTCTAGGAGGGGTTCCTTCTGACCTGTCCCAGCTTTGGGGGTTTCTGGATATCTTTGGTAGATCTTGGCTTATGGCTGCATGACTGAACTTGTGCCTGTGTCTCTACATAGTCTCCTGGGAGTCTTTGTCAGTTCTCCTCTCTTCTTTTGGGGATAGCAGTCAAATTGGATTAGGGCTGCGCTAACCCAGTATGACCTCATCTTAACTTGATTATCTGCAAGGGTGCTGTTTCCAAATTTTACACGATTAGGACTTGGACATGTCGTTTTGAAGGACACCATTCAACCCACAAAAAGTGGGCGCATGTCCAGCCAAAACAGAGCACTTAATGACGTTACCAACCTTTGGGGTTAGCCTGGGACTGGGGGCTACCCAAGGTGTAAGATCTTTCGTGCTGACGCCAAGAAGGTCCTGAGAAAAACCAGGACACATTGGCCATCCCAGAGCCTTACCTTTTGGAGAGAGAGCAAGTAGGCTCTTCAGGGGGTGGGAAGACAGGGGCTGAGACGGGTTCCATGCATTTGATGGTGGGTTGTGATCCTTAGGCAACCTTTCAGAGAAAGAAAACTTTAGGGAGATGAGGATAGGAAAGCCTAGAGGAGAGAGTGGGAGGAACATTCTCCCAGGATGTCAGAAAGACCCATGGAGTGGGAGAAGTTTGGATGATGGCTATGGTGGTTTTGGAGCTGTGTGGACCTCCCAAAGTCATGTTCTTTAATCCATTCCTGTGGATTTAGACCCAATGTAAGTAGGACTTTTTGATGAGGCACCTTGAGTTAAGGTGTGACCCAGCCCAATCAGGATGGGCCTTCATCCTATTAGCAGAATCCTTTAAAGAGGAATGAAATTCAGGCAGAGACAGCCACACAAGCAAGAAGGTGAAATTTGATGGCATCTGGAGAGTCAATGGAACCCAGAAGAGAGAGGAGAGGCCAAGAAGCCGCCGTATGCATTGTCATGTGACAAGCTAAGGTCCAAAGATTACCAGCAGCCACTCCCAGCCTTGGGAAGAAAGCACTGCCTTGAGGGTGCCTCCATCTGGTCTTTAGTTAGCCTCAAAATGGCAAGCAAATACGTTCCCATTGTTTAAGCAGACCCATTGCATTGGTATTTGCTTTAACAGTCCGAGGAACTAAACTGTCAGCTCAGAAGACATTTGAGTCCCCTTGCCAACCTCCCAACCCAATGGGATCCCCCCCATTCCAGTGAAAACACCACAACGTAACACACCAAATGCATTACCCCATCTCACTCGGAAGCAGATGCTTATCTGTTCCATCCGAGAATTCAAGGCCAGAACCAACTCAATAAATGGGAAAGTGGTCCCCCAAATCAGTTTATTTAGGGACTATCTATTCCTCGGTGTGTTGGAAAGGTGATCTCTGGTCACGTCAGCAAAGAAACAGAACAACATGCACCGGGTTTCCTGTCTGCTGTGATGAGAGGCGGGGCTAGACCCCCTGCCTGGATTTGGAGACTGGATTTGGCACAGGTGGGCTCCAACCCCTCACTCCTGCAATTATTGTTATCAGGTGAGTGGCCAAGTGATCATGATATTGCTCAGGACAGGAAGAGGTTCTACCCCCAATGGGCAGTGTCTCCCTGACCTACTTGTTGATTCACCTCTCCAAACCTCTGTCTCGCCAACCACGAAATGGTGTCTTCCCTTCCTCCCCAGAGTATGATGAGAACTTAGTGCCTCTCTGGTATTCAGCAAGTGCCCACTCAGTGCTGGTTCTGTTTCCCCCATCCCACTCAAGCCTGATCCTCCAGGCAGTGTGGTGTGGAAGGGAGGAGGGAGTGGGATTTTTCCTGTTGCCACTTTTCTAAGAGAACAATGAACAACTGTATCACAGCTCACAGGTGTGGGGAATCACTTGGCTCATAAGGGAAGGCTTCCCTTTCCGTTCTTTGACAGGCAGAATAATTTGCAGCCAGTATTTGGGAGTGGGCACAGGTAGCTCTGGCTAAATGCTTCTTCCTTTTCTGAGAGTCTTGAAATTGACACTGAAGGAATCAGGGAACTCTGGAGCTATCAGGGCTTACATGGTGATGAGAGAAAGTCCTGTACCTCCAGCTGTCTGCAATGTCCCAGGGGTTTTCCTTCGGAGAGAAACTCATCCAATGCATACTTGTCCTAAAAACACATCCAGCCTCCAATCTGTAGGGTAGGCAGCCTGGGTTGGAGAGAGGCATATCCTTAAGACGAGAGGGCCCTCCCCCCATCACCTGCTCCTCTACATTGACATGAAACTCACCCCCACGAGCTCGGAGCAGAGATGCCTTCTCAAACAAGCGTCCATGCACATGGGAAGTATCCTCTCCCATAGACCACTTCAGCTAGTTATGTGTCCAGATGAGGGGC